>NW_025746014.1:0-5000 GCF_021184085.1 Oncorhynchus gorbuscha | reverse complement strand
ACCACTTCCTGTTTCCTGTTTCCTGTTCAACTCAAAAGACTTCACATGCCACAATAAGTACGGCCCTGTAGCACCTACATCTGGAATCATGAAGTGAAAAAGGTTCATCTTGATCGTTTTTAAGTCTCAAAATAAAAACTGTGACTGTCACTTCTGAACCCTGATCTCTCTTTTGACGAATATATCAAGACTGTTTCAAGGACAGATTTTTTTCCATCTACGTAACATTGTAAAAAAATCAGAAACTTTCTGTCCAAAAATGATGCAGAAAAATTAATCCATGCTTTTGTCACTTCTAGTTTAAACTACTGCAGTGCTCTACTTTCCGGATAAAGCACTAAATAAACTTCAGTTAGTTGAACACGGCTGAGAGAATCTTGACTAGAATAAAAAATATTTGATCATATTCCTAGCCTCCCTACACTGGCTTCCTGTTAAGGAAAGGGCTGATTTCAAGGTTTTACTGCTAACCTACAAAGCATTACATGGGCTTCCTCCTACCCATCTCTCTGATTTGGTCCTGCCGTACATACCTACACGTACGCTAAGGTCACAAGACGCAGGCCTCCTAATTGTCCCTAGAATTTCTAAGCAAACAGCTGGAGGCAGGGCTTTCTCTTATAGAGCTCCATTTTTATGGAATGGTCTGCCTACCCATGTAGGAGAGACGCAAACTCGGTCTCGATCTTTAAGTCTTTACTGAAGACTCATCTCTTCAGTGGGTCATATGATTGAGTGTAGTCTGGCCCAGGAGTGGGAAGGTGAACGGAAAGGCTCTGGAGCAACGAACCGCCCTTGCTGTCTCTGCCTGGCCGGTGAGTCACTGATGTGATCTTCCTGTCTGGGTTGGCGTCCCCCTTGGGTTGTGCCGTGGCGGAGATCTTTGTGGGCTATACTCTAGCCTTGTCTCAGGATGGTAAGTTGGTGGTTGAAGATATCCCTCTAGTGATGTGGGGGCTGTGCTTTGGCAAAGTGGGTGGGGTTATATCCTTCCTGTTTGGCCCTGTCCAGGGGTATCATCGGTATCATCAGATGGGACCACAGTGTCTCCTGACTCCTCATGTCTCAGCCTCCAGTATTTATGCTGCAGTAGTTTATGTGTCGGGGGGCAAGGGTCAATCAGTTATATCTGGTGAAATTCTCCTGTCTTATTTGGTGTCCTGTGTGAATTGAAATATGCTCCTTCTAATTCTCTCTCTCCCTCCCCTCCCGGAGGACCTGAACCCTGGGACCATGCCTCAGGACTACCTGGCATGATCTCTCTCTCTCTCTCTCTCTCTCTCTCTCTCTCTCTCTCTCTCTCTCTCTCTCTCTCTCTCTCTCTCTCTCTCTCTCTCTCTCTCTCTCTCTCTCTCTCTCTCTCTCAGGGGAGAGTATGGTGCAAAATATTATCTCCAAAGTGAACCATACAATTTGGTTACTGGCTACAACCTCCAAAATATCTGGATAAGAATGGAAAATGGGGACATTGGTAGGGGCTCTTGTCCCGTGCCACTCTTTCCTGTCCAGTGCCAGTCTTTCCTGTCCCGTGCCACTCTTTCCTGTTCAGTGCCACTCTTTCCTGTTCAGTGCCACTCTTTCCTGTCCCGTGCCACTCTTTCCTGTCCAGTACCACTCTTTCCTGTCCAGTGCCACTCTTTCCTGTCCAGTGCCACTCTTTCCTGTACCGTGCCACTCTTTCCTGTCCAGTGCCACTCTTTCCTGTTCAGTGCCACTCTTTCCTGTTCAGTGCCACTCTTTCCTGTCCAGTGCCACTCTTTCCTGTTCAGTGCCACTCTTTCCTGTTCAGTGCCACTCTTTCCTGTTCAGTACCACTCTTTCCTGTTCAGTACCACTCTTTCCTGATCAGTACCACTCTTTCCTGTTCAGTACCAGTCTTTCCTGTTCAGTACCACTCTTTCCTGTTCAGTACCACTCTTTCCTGTTCAGTACCACTCTTCCTGGTACCATAGTGCCCCCCAAAGATTATACAAAATTAATTGCAGACATCTCAGAACAAATTAGGTCAGAATGATTCTGAAACATCTTCACTATTCCCACGTCGAAAGCCTTTAGATGACTGAAAGTGGAGGGGAGAGAGAGTCGCTCAGATAAAATGGCGTCTTGGACATCAGATTATCCACAGTACGATCCCCTAGGGAGCTATGTAACTACTTTAACGTAGTCCGGGATAACCATAACTATTCAACTAGAAGGAGTCAAACTGACATTGTTCCTTTTTAGATTTAAAAAGTGGTACGAAGGGGAAAATAAACATGTTTTTAAAATATTTTTTTTATACTCAGCTGCCGTTCTTTGGAATAATGTCTGAAATGTATAACCTTCATGAGGCAGTTGGAAGTTCTCTCTGGAAAAACAAAATGGCTGAATAGTAGCATGTCTGAAATGTATAACCTTCATGAGGCAGTTGGAAGTTCTCTCTGGAAAAACAAAATGGCTGAATAGTAGCATGTCTGAAAAGGGAGTGGATAGTAGGTGAAGGAAATCCCCCGGATAGCATATGGTCTGCCTTTTATGGTGCCTGATGTTTATTATAATGTGATTGTCTTGCATGTATATATATATATATATATATATATATATATATATAAAATAAACAACTATGGTACATCTTCCTTGTCTCACAAACCCTTAAATATATAAATAATCAATCCCTAATATATACATATGTGTGTGTGTGTGTATATACATACATATATATACATACATATATATATACATACATATATATACATACATATATATACACACATATATATATATACACATATATATATATATATATATATACACATATATATATATATACACAAATATATATATACACACACACACATGTATATATTAGGGATAGATTATTTATATATTTAAGGGTTTGTGAGACAAGGAAGATGTACCATAGTTGTTTATTATTTTATTAGGAACGGAAATTGTATTAATTATCAGATGTTGTGAAACAAACAACAATGGTCTCTGTCATTACAATCGCCTCCTAACCTTGTTGTATTCTCACTTACTGTTTACCTCTTTCCCACTTCCTGTTTACCTCTTTCCCACTTCCTGTTTACCTCTTTCCCACTTCCTGTTACCTCTTTCCCACTTCCTGTTACCTATATCCCACTTCCTGTTTACCTCTTTCTCACTTCCTGTTACCTCTTTCCCACTTCCTGTTACCTCTATCCCACTTCCTGTTTACCTCTTTCCCACTTCCTGTTACCTCTATCCCACTTCCTGTTTACCTCTTTCCCACTTCCTGTTACCTCTATCCCACTTCCGGTTTACCTCTTTCCCACTTCCTGTTACCTCTTTCCCACTTCCTGTTTACCTCTATCCCACTTCCTGTTACCTCTTTCCCACTTCCTGTTACCTCTTTCCCACTTCCTGTTACCTCTTTCCCACTTCCTGTTTACCTCTATCCAAATCAAATCAAATCTAATTTTATTTGTCACATACACATGGTTAACAGATGTTAATGCGAATGTAGCGAAATGCTTGTGCTTCTAGTTCCGACAATGCAGTGATAACCAACAAGTAATTTAACTAACAATTCCAAAACTACTGTCTTATACACAGTGTAAGGGGATAAGGAATATGTACATAAGGATATATGAATGAGTAATGGTACAGAGCAGCATACAGTAGATGGTATCGAGTACAGTATATACTTATGAGATGAGTATGTAGACAAAGTAAACAAAGTGGCATAGTTAAAGTGGCTAGTGATACATGTATTACATAAGGATGCAGTAGATGATATAGAGTACAGTATATACATATGAGATGAGTATGTAGACAAAGTAAACAAAGTGGCATAGTTAAAGTGGCTAGTGATACATGTATTACATAAGGATGCAGTCGATGACGTAGAGTACAGTATATACGTATGCATATGAGATGAATAATGTAGGGTAAGTAACATTATATAAGGTAGCATTGTTTAAAGTGGCTAGTGATATATTTACATAATTTCCCATCAATTCCCATTATTAAAGTGGCTGGAGTTGGGTCAGTGTCAATGATAGTGTGTTGGCACATTGAGTGGCAGCAGCCACTCAATGTGAAGAATGCGCAGCAGCGCCTATTCAACCTCAGGAGGCTGAAGAAATTCGGCTTGTCACCAAAAGCACTCACAAACTTCTACAGATGCACAATCGAGAGCATCCTGGCGGGCTGTATCACCGCCTGGTACGGCAACTGCTCCGCCCTCAACCGTAAGGCTCTCCAGAGGGTAGTGAGGACTGCACAACGCATCACCGGGGGCAAACTACCTGCCCTCCAGGACACCTACACCACCCGTTGTTACAGGAAGGCCATAAAGATCATCAAGGACATCAACCACCCGAACCACTGCCTGTTCACCCCGCTATCATCCAGAAGGCGAGGTCAGTACAGGTGCATCAAAGCTGGGACCGAGAGACTGAAAAACAGCTTCTATCTCACGGCCATCAGACTGTTAAACAGCCACCACTAACATTGAGTGGCTGCTGCCAACACACTGACACTGACTCAACTCCAGCCACATTAATAATGGGAATTGATGGGAATGATGTAAATATATCACTAGCCACTTTAAACAATGCTACCTTATATAATGTTACTTACCCTACATTATTAATCTCATATGCATACGTATATACTGTACTCTACATCATCGACTGCATCCTTATGTTATACATGTATCACTAGCCACTTTAACTATGCCACTTTGTTTACATACTCATCTTATATGTATATACTGTACTTGATACCATCTACTGTATCTTGCCTATGCTGCTCTGTACCATCACTCATTCATATATCCTTATGTACATATTCTTTATCCCCCTACACTGTGTATAAGACAGTAGTTTAGGAATTGTTAGTTAGATTACTTGTTAGTTATTACTGCATTGTCGGAACTAGAAGCACAAGCATTTCGCTACACTCGCATTAACATCTGCTAACCATGTGTATGTGACAAATACATTTGATTTGATTTGATTTAATTTGATCTAGCTGGT
>NW_025746013.1:172500-197785 GCF_021184085.1 Oncorhynchus gorbuscha | reverse complement strand
GAATGTGGTGCCAGTTCAGACGGTTTCTGCCTGTGATTTAGAATGTGGTGCCAGTTCAGACGGTTACTGCCTGTGATTTAGAATGTGGTGCCAGTTCAGACGGTTACTGCCTGTGATTTAGAATGTGGTGCCAGTTCAGACGGACCTGGATTTACTGCCTGTGATTTAGAATGTGGTGCCAGTTCAGAC
This sequence comes from Oncorhynchus gorbuscha, assembly GCF_021184085.1. NCBI lineage: Eukaryota > Metazoa > Chordata > Actinopteri > Salmoniformes > Salmonidae > Oncorhynchus > Oncorhynchus gorbuscha. The sequence continues at coordinate 197,596 of NW_025746013.1, read as the reverse complement.
GGTTACTGCCTGTGATTTAGAATGTGGTGCAGAGTTCTGCCTGTGATTTAGAATGTGGTGCGGTTACTGCCTGTGATTTAGAATGTGGTGCCAGTTCAGACGGTTACTGCCTGTGATTTAGAATGTGGTGCCAGTTCAGACGGTTACTGCCTGTGATTTAGAATGTGGTGCCAGTTCAGTGCTGCCTGTGATTTAGAATGTGGTGCAGTTCATTTAGAATGTGGTTACTGCCTGTGATTTAGAATGTGGTGCCAGTTCAGACGGTTACTGCCTGTGATTTAGAATGTGGTGCCAGTTCAGTTCAGAATGGTTACTGCCTGTGATTTAGAATGTGGTGCCAGTTCAGACGGTTACTGCCTGTGATTTAGAATGTGGTGCCAGTTCAGACAGTTACTGCCTGTGATTTAGAATGTGGTGCCAGTTCAGACAGTTACTGCCTGTGATTTAGAATGTGGTGCCAGTTCAGACGGTTACTGCCTGTGATTTAGAATGTGGTGCCAGTTCAGACGTTACTGCCTGTGATTTAGAATGTGGTGCCAGTTCAGACGGCTTACTGCCTGTGATTTAGAATGTGGTGCCAGTTCAGACGGCTACTGCCTGTGATTTAGAATGTGGTGCCAGTTCAGACGGTTACTGCCTGTGATTTAGAATGTGGTGCCAGTTCAGACGGTTACTGCCTGTGATTTAGAATGTGGTGCCAGTTCAGACGGTTTCTGCCTGTGATTTAGAATGTGGTGCCAGTTCAGACGGTTACTGCCTGTGATTTAGAATGTGGTGCCAGTTCAGACGGTTACTGCCTGTGATTTAGAATGTGGTGCCAGTTCAGACGGTTTCTGCCTGTGATTTAGAATGTGGTGCCAGTTCAGACGGTTACTGCCTGTGATTTAGAATGTGGTGCCAGTTCAGACGGCTACTGCCTGTGATTTAGAATGTGGTGCCAGTTCAGACGGTTACTGCCTGTGATTTAGAATGTGGTGCGAGTTCAGACGGTTACTGCCTGTGATTTAGAATGTGGTGCGAGTTCAGACGGCTACTGCCTGTGATTTAGAATGTGGTGCCAGTTCAGACAGTTTCTGCCTGTGATTTAGAATGTGGTGCGAGTTCAGACGGTTACTGCCTGTGATTTAGAATGTGGTGCCAGTTCAGACGGTTACTGCCTGTGATTTAGAATGTGGTGCCAGTTCAGACGGTTACTGCCTGTGATTTAGAATGTGGTGCGAGTTCAGACGGTTACTGCCTGTGATTTAGAATGTGGTGCCAGTTCAGACGGTTACTGCCTGTGATTTAGAATGTGGTGCCAGTTCAGACGGCTACTGCCTGTGATTTAGAATGCGGTGCGAGTTCAGACGGTTACTGCCTGTGATTTAGAATGTGGTGCGAGTTCAGACGGTTACTGCCTGTGATTTAGAATGTGGTGCGAGTTCAGACGGTTACTGCCTGTGATTTAGAATGTGGTGCCAGTTCAGACAGCTACTGCCTGTGATTTAGAATGTGGTGCCAGTTCAGACGGTTACTGCCTGTGATTTAGAATGTGGTGCCAGTTCAGACGGCTACTGCCTGTGATTTAGAATGTGGTGCCAGTTCAGACGGCTACTGCCTGTGATTTAGAATGTGGTGCCAGTTCAGACGGTTACTGCCTGTGATTTAGAATGTGGTGCCAGTTCAGACGGTTACTGCCTGTGATTTAGAATGTGGTGCGAGTTCAGACGGTTTCTGCCTGTGATTTAGAATGTGGTGCCAGTTCAGACGGTTACTGCCTGTGATTTAGAATGTGGTGCCAGTTCAGACGGCTACTGCCTGTGATTTAGAATGTGGTGCCAGTTCAGACGGTTACTGCCTGTGATTTAGAATGTGGTGCCAGTTCAGACGGTTACTGCCTGTGATTTAGAATGTGGTGCCAGTTCAGACGGTTACTGCCTGTGATTTAGAATGTGGTGCCAGTTCAGACGGTTACTGCCTGTGATTTAGAATGTGGTGCCAGTTCAGACGGTTACTGCCTGTGATTTAGAATGTGGTGTGTCACGTTGGTTGATATACAACGTTGTGATGTATATTTGTCTTTGACTGTCATCTGAAAGGTCATCCAGTTCAAACATATTCTATTAGTCATCACAGGGCCATTAGAGAGGCTCTTCCTCATCATCCTCAACTGCTCCTCAATTAAATCCCTCTGGAATCTATTATTACTGCCTGGCGTTTCATTCTACATCAACCATGAGGGGAAGCACATGTCCATCACTCACTGTGTTCTCAAGATGTTACTGCTATTCAGAAACTCTGTTGGACATGATCAAAGAGAGCACATTTGACATTCAAATCAAAATCAAATCAAATCAAATGTATTTATATAGCCCTTCGTACATCAGCTGATATCTCAAAGTGCTGTACAGAAACCCAGCCTAAAACCCCAAACAGCAAACAATGCAGGTGTAAAAGCACGAATAATCTTTTCTTTTGTGTGATAAAATAATGACGTTGGGACATTAATTGGAGGATGATTGTATTACGGTTGTGATATAATTGAGTCACTTATTCGTTATTGACTACTTGCGGTTGTTTTCAGATTTTTTTTTTGTGAAGCAGAACTCCTTTGAAAAAGAGACGTTGGTCTCAATGGGACTTCCCTGGATAACATACAAATACACATTAAAAAAATGGATGATAATTGTATTAAAGCTGTCAGTCTTTCTCTGCGCATGGAGTTGGCCGTGGTTGTATTGAATAAACCCAGAGGTGGTGCCTTCCAGAGCCACGCCCTCTCCCAGAGGTGGGGCCTTCCAGAGCCACGCCCTCTCCCAGAGGTGGGGCCTTCCAGAGCGTAGATGAGTGTGAGAGGGGGTGCAGGAGGGGTGCTGGCATCGCACCCCATTACTTCAGATGGATAGCAGAGGGGTGCTCGACATTAAACACTGTTCCCTCAGTCGGAACCTTTAATTATAACTCCTCAGTATCACTTTACAGCAGCCCGGCACAGATGTTTAAACCCTGTGTGTGGCGGCTTGGTTACCCTACCTTACTTAATCTCAGGGAGGGGTGGAGGGAGATGCAGATGGTATGTCAAGAGACTGACGATATGCTTCATCTCTGAGGACAACAACAGTGGTGTCTTTTTTAGGGTGGGGAGGAGGAAGGAAGGAGAGGAGGGAGGAGAGAGGGGAGGAGGAGAGAGAGGAGAGAGGGGGGAGGAGAGAGAGGAGAGAGGAGGGAGAAGGGAGAGGAGGGAGGAGAGAGGGGTGGGAGAGAGGAGAGAGAGGGGAGGAGAGAGAGGAGAGAGGAGGGAGAAGGGAGAGGAGGGAGGAGAGAGGGGAGGGGGAGGAGAGAGAGGAGAGAGGGAGGTAGAAGGGAGAGGAGGGAGGAGGGAGGAGGGAGAGGAGTGATGAGAGGTAGGAGGGAGGAAAGAAAGGAGGGAGGGAGCAGGGAGAGGAGGGAGGAGGGATAGAAGAGAGGAAACAGAGAGGAGGGGAAGAAGCACACAGGGGGCATGTGGTTTGATTTTAATACACCCTCCCCCACTCCCATCACCCCTACTATTATGAGGGTGTTTTTGCACTGAAATACAGCATACCATGCCACCAGAAGACTGCTATAATAAAAACTGGTGGGGTATAAAATCCAATGTGCTCCAACTGTCGGTACGGGGCTGTGTTCCTAACTGGGGCTGTTCAGCAGGGAAGGAGATGTACTGTGATGTCTGGGAGGGACCCTGTAAATCACCATGTAACATCAGCTGCTTGGTTTACATATCAAGCTCTTTACTCTCGTCTTAAGGGATCACTGGCCTACATATCACCCAGAGTATTGTATGGGTCATAGAAAATAAGGACGACCATGTTTTTTTTGGGGTGCAGTTTGCTGTCTATCCCTGGATTCTGTGTTGTGGTGACATGACTGATGTAGTAGTGCCCAAGCACTGGATTCTGTGTTGTGGTGACATGACTGATGTAGTAGTGCCCAAGCACTGGATTCTGTGCTGTGGTGACATGACTGATGTAGTAGTGCCCAAGCACTGGATTCTGTGTTGTGGTGACATGACTGATGTAGTAGTGCCCAAGCACTGGATTCTGTGTTGTAGTGACATGACTGATGTAGTAGTGCCCAAGCACTGGATTCTGTGTTGTGGTGACATGACTGGTGTAGTAGTGCCCAAGCACTGGATTCTGTGTTGTAGTGACATGACTGATGTAGTAGTGCCCAAGCACTGGATTCTGTGTTGTAGTGACATGACTGATGTAGTAGTGCCCAAGCACTGGATTCTGTGTTGTGGTGACATGACTGATGTAGTAGTGCCCAAGCACTGGATTCTGTGTTGTGGTGACATGACTGATGTAGTAGTGCCCAAGCACTGGATTCTGTGTTGTGGTGACATGACTGATGTAGTAGTGCCCAAGCACTGGATTCTGTGTTGTGGTAACATGACTGATGTAGTAGTGCCCAACCACTGGATTCTGTGTTGTGGTGACATGACTGATGTAGTAGTGCCCAAGCACTGGATTCTGTGTTGTGGTGACATGACTGATGTAGTAGTGCCCAAGCACTGGATTCTGTGTTGTGGTGACATGACTGATGTAGTAGTGCCCAAGCACTGGATTCTGTGTTGTGGTGACATGACTGATGTAGTAGTGCCCAAGCACTGGATTCTGTGTTGTGGTAACATGACTGATGTAGTAGTGCCCAACCACTGGATTCTGTGTTGTGGTGACATGACTGATGTAGTAGTGCCCAAGCACTGGATTCTGTGTTGTGGTGACATGACTGATGTAGTAGTGCCCAAGCACTGGATTCTGTGTTGTGGTGACATGACTGATGTAGTAGTGCCCAAGCACTGGATTCTGTGTTGTGGTGACATGACTGATGTAGTAGTGCCCAAGCACTGGATTCTGTGTTGTGGTGACATGACTGATGTAGTAGTGCCCAAGCACTGGATTCTGTGTTGTGGTGACATGACTGATGTAGTAGTGCCCAAGCACTGGATTCTGTGTTGTGGTGACATGACTGATGTAGTAGTGCCCAAGCACTGGATTCTGTGTTGTGGTGACATGACTGATGTAGTAGTGCCCAAGCACTGGATTCTGTGTTGTGGTGACATGACTGATGTAGTAGTGCCCAAGCACTGGATTCTGTGTTGTGGTAACATGACTGATGTAGTAGTGCCCAACCACTGGATTCTGTGTTGTGGTGACATGACTGATGTAGTAGTGCCCAAGCACTGGATTCTGTGTTGTGGTGACATGACTGATGTAGTAGTGCCCAAGCACTGGATTCTGTGTTGTGGTGACATGACTGATGTAGTAGTGCCCAAGCACTGGATTCTGTGTTGTGGTGACATGACTGATGTAGTAGTGCCCAAGCACTGGATTCTGTGTTGTGGTGACATGACTGATGTAGTAGTGCCCAAGCACTGGATTCTGTGTTGTGGTGACATGACTGATGTAGTAGTGCCCAAGCACTGGATTCTGTGTTGTGGTGACATGACTGATGTAGTAGTGCCCAAGCACTGGATTCTGTGTTGTGGTGACATGACTGATGTAGTAGTGCCCAAGCACTGGATTCTGTGTTGTGGTGACATGACTGATGTAGTAGTGCCCAAGTGACATGACTGATGTAGTAGTGCCCAAGCACTGGATTCTGTGTTGTGGTGACATGACTGATGTAGTAGTGCCCAAGCACTGGATTCTGTGTTGTGGTGACATGACTGATGTAGTAGTGCCCAAGCACTGGATTCTGTGTTGTGGTGACATGACTGATGTAGTAGTGCCCAAGCACTGGATTCTGTGTTGTGGTGACATGACTGATGTAGTAGTGCCCAATCACTGGATTCTGTGTTGTGGTGACATGACTGATGTAGTAGTGCCCAAGTGACATGACTGATGTAGTAGTGCCCAAGCACTGGATTCTGTGTTGTGGTGACATGACTGATGTAGTAGTGCCCAAGCACTGGATTCTGTGTTGTGGTGACATGACTGATGTAGTAGTGCCCAATCACTGGATTCTGTGTTGTGGTGACATGACTGATGTAGTAGTGCCCAAGCACTGGATTCTGTGTTGTGGTGACATGACTGATGTAGTAGTGCCCAACCACAGGATTCTGTGTTGTGGTGACATGACTGTTGTAGTAGTGCCCAAGCACTGGATTCTGTGTTGTGGTGACATGAATGATGTAGTAGTGCCCAATCACTGGATTCTGTGTTGTGGTGACATGACTGATGTAGTAGTGCCCAAGCACTGGATTCTGTGTTGTGGTGACATGACTGATGTAGTAGTGCCCAAGCACTGGATTCTGTGTTGTGGTGACATGACTGATGTAGTAGTGCCCAAGCACTGGATTCTGTGTTGTGGTGACATGACTGATGTAGTAGTGCCCAAGCACTGGATTCTGTGTTGTGGTGACATGACTGATGTAGTAGTGCCCAAGCACTGGATTCTGTGTTGTGGTGACATGACTGATGTAGTAGTGCCCAAGCACTGGATTCTGTGTTGTGGTGACATGACTGATGTAGTAGTGCCCAAGCACTGGATTCTGTGTTGTGGTGACATGACTGATGTAGTAGTGCCCAAGCACTGGATTCTGTGTTGTGGTGACATGACTGATGTAGTAGTGCCCAAGCACTGGATTCTGTGTTGTGGTGACATGACTGATGTAGTAGTGCCCAAGCACTGGATTCTGTGTTGTAATGACATGACTGATGTAGTAGTGCCCAAGCACTGACTCAAAAAAAGGTTTAAAAGACTGCATATCAAAATACAAAACAATTAAAAAATAATAATAATTAACCTGCATGAACAAAGTCTATGGAATATTCATGACACAGAATTTTATTGAGATTAAAAGTATTGGTTTGTATCTTTCCTCGGCCAAATACCCTTAATTGTTAATTGGTATAGCATAGCGACATGTCAAAAGTGGCATTCTTTAGGTGCTAAATACTAATGACTTTTGAGCAATAGACCCAACCATGGCTGTAATGTGTATTACAGAGCAAGTGTAAAGTCTAAACCTCACTGAATCCTAATTCCTCAGTGCCAGCCCTTCTGTGTTCCACTATTCTTCATTTTTTACATTGTGAACTGGGTTCTTAGTTATTTTCAATTACTTCATGTAGCATCCCTCATTTTTCATTTCCTTGGTAGAAAATCAGTTGTGACAGGTACACTCTGACAGTACAGAAAATCTAGCCTCGGTCATTAGAGTTAATATTGTGTTTCTTTGGCAATCCTTCATAATTTTTGGGCCTCATTGACTATTTTTCTTTATAAAATATTAAGTATTCAAACCTCATTTACATCCTTATTTTTCAATTTGCTGCCGCAGTAGTTTAATTTATTCCATATAATTTCTTTTTCTGAGAGGGACATTAATCATTGCCTGTTCCTTTTAGTGCCTCTGGGTTTTATCAATAAAATAAAAACCCTTCCTTCAAATGAATACGATCAAACATTTTGCCAAGGGACATCAGTAATCTTAACAGTGCACACACCCTCTCCGATCCAGCTTGTTTTATTCACTCATTGGTTTATTTATTTCGCTACTTATCTATTTATTTGGAGCGTACATAGACAGTAGAAAGGGAGAGGTTGGCCGTTCAGAGAGGAGGGTTAAAGAGAGCAAACCACCTTATCGTTTTATCCTCCTTCCCCCTGATCATCATCCTCATAAGACGCCACGGGATTTTTTTCCCTTTCATTTTTTTTAATAGCTGATAGTCATGTGTGAAGAAAGGGGGGGAGGTAGTTATAGAGATTTAACTATCCTTTACAAATTGATTCACACTTCAGCAGCACACAAGGTCCAGTAAGTAAATTACCAGGAGGACACAATGTTAATTCTCTATCCTCTGTATTATTACTGCTCTCTCTTCTCAGTCCAGGAGATGACAGGTCTGTACGGTCTCTCTTCTCAGTCCAGGAGATGACAGGTCTGTACGGTCTCTCTTCTCAGTCCAGGAGATGACAGGTCTGTACGCTCTCTCTTCTCAGTCCAGGAGATGACAGGTCTGTACGGTCTCTCTTCTCAGTCCAGGAGATGACAGGTCTGTACGCTCTCTCTTCTCAGTCCAGGAGATGACGGGTCTGTACGGTCTCTCTTCTCAGTCCAGGAGATGACAGGTCTGTACGGTCTCTCTTCTCAGTCCAGGAGATGACGGGTCTGTACGGTCTCTCTTCTCAGTCCAGGAGATGACAGGTCTGTACGGTCTCTCTTCTCAGTCCAGGAGATGACAGGTCTGTACGGTCTCTCTTCTCAGTCCAGGAGATGACAGGTCTGTACGGTCTCTCTTCTCAGTCCAGGAGATGACAGGTCTGTACGGTCTCTCTTCTTAGTCCAGGAGATGACAGGTCTGTATGGTCTCTCTTCTCAGTCCAGGAGATGACAGGTCTGTACGGTCTCTCTTCTCAGTCCAGGAGATGACGGGTCTGTACGGTCTCTCTTCTCAGTCCAGGAGATGACGGGTCTGTATGGTCTCTCTTCTCAGTCCAGGAGATGACAGGTCTGTACGGTCTCTCTTCTCAGTCCAGGAGATGACGGGTCTGTACGGTCTCTCTTCTCAGTCCAGGAGATGACAGGTCTGTACGGTGTCACTCTCTCTTCTCAGTCCAGGAGATGACGGGTCTGTATGGTCTCTCTTCTCAGTCCAGGAGATGACAGGTCTGTACGCTCTCTCTTCTCAGTCCAGGAGATGACAGGTCTGTACGGTCTCTCTTCTCAGTCCAGGAGATGACAGGTCTGTACGCTCTCTCTTCTCAGTCCAGGAGATGACGGGTCTGTACGGTCTCTCTTCTCAGTCCAGGAGATGACGGGTCTGTACGGTCTCTCTTCTCAGTCCAGGAGATGACGGGTCTGTACGGTCTCTCTTCTCAGTCCAGGAGATGACAGGTCTGTACGGTCTCTCTTCTCAGTCCAGGAGATGACAGGTCTGTACGGTCTCTCTTCTCAGTCCAGGAGATGACAGGTCTGTACGGTCTCTCTTCTCAGTCCAGGAGATGACGGGTCTGTACGGTCTCTCTTCTCAGTCCAGGAGATGACAGGTCTGTACGCTCTCTCTTCTCAGTCCAGGAGATGACAGGTCTGTACGGTCTCTCTTCTCAGTCCAGGAGATGACAGGTCTGTACGCTCTCTCTTCTCAGTCCAGGAGATGACAGGTCTGTACGGTCTCTCTTCTCAGTCCAGGAGATGACAGGTCTGTACGCTCTCTCTTCTCAGTCCAGGAGATGACAGGTCTGTACGCTCTCTCTTCTCAGTCCAGGAGATGACAGGTCTACATGGGGTCACTCTCTCTCCTCAGCCTAGGAGATGATAGGTCTACATGGGGTCACTCTCTCTCCTCAGTCTAGGAGATGACAGGTCTGTACGGTGTCACTCTCTCTTCTCAGTCCAGGAGATGACAGGTCTACATGGGGTCACTCTCTCTCCTCAGTCTAGGAGATGACAGGTCTACATGGGGTCACTCTCTCTCCTCAGTCTAGGAGATGACAGGTCTGTACGGTGTCACTCTCTCTTCTCAGTCCAGGAGATGACAGGTCTGTACGCTCTCTCTTCTCAGTCCAGGAGATGACAGGTCTGTACGGTCTCTCTTCTCAGTCCAGGAGATGACAGGTCTGTACGGTGTCACTCTCTCTCCTCAGTCTAGGAGATGACAGGTCTACATGGGGTCACTCTCTCTCCTCAGTCTAGGAGATGACAGGTCTACATGGGGTCACTCTCTCTCCTCGGTCTAGGAGATGACAGGTCTACATAGGGTCACTCTCTCTCCTCAGTCTAGGAGATGACAGGTCTACATGGGGTCACTCTCTCTCCTCAGTCTAGGAGATGACAGGTCTGTACGGTCTCTCTCCTCAGTCTAGGAGATGACAGGTCTACATGGGGTCACTCTCTCTCCTCAGTCTAGGAGATGACAGGTCTGTACGGTCTCTCTCCTCAGTCTAGGAGATGATAGGTCTACATGGGGTCACTCTCTCTCCTCAGTCTAGGAGATGACAGGTCTACATGGGGTCAGTCTCTCTCCTTGGTCTAGGAGATGACAGGTCTACATGGGGTCACTCTCTCTCCTCAGTCTAGGAGATGACAGGTCTACATGGGGTCACTCTCTCTCCTCAGTCTAGGAGATGACAGGTCTACATGGGGTCACTCTCTCTCCTCAGTCTAGGAGATGACAGGTCTACATGGGGTCACTCTCTCTCCTCAGTCTAGGAGATGACAGGTCTACATGGGGTCAGTCTCTCTCCTCGGTCTAGGAGATGACAGGTCTACATGGGGTCACTCTCTCTCCTCAGTCTAGGAGATGACAGGTCTACATGGGGACACTCTCTCCTCAGTCTAGGAGATGACAGGTCTACATGGGGTCACTCTCTCTCCTCAGTCTCGGAGATGATAGGTCTACATGGGGTCACTCTCTCTCCTCAGTCTAGGAGATGATAGGTCTACATGGGGTCACTCTCTCTCCTCAGTCTCGGAGATGACAGGTCTACATGGGATCACTCTCTCTCCTCAGTCTAGGAGATGACAGGTCTGTACAGTCTAGGAGATGATAGGTCTACATGGGGTAACTCTCTCTCCTCAGTCTAGGAGATGACAGGTCTACATGGGGTCACTCTCTCTCCTCAGTCTAGGAGATGACATGTCAACATGGGGTCACTATGTGTGGACATTAGGGGTCACTCTCTCTCCTCAGTCTAGGAGATGACAGGTCAACATGGGGTCACTATGTGTGGACATTAGGGTGCATTCCCTGGACGTCAGCTAGCTATCGTCCATTATCTGAATCAGGAAGAGCAGCAGAACAACTACACTTTATTGACAAATTATAGATCCATAGAATAGATCCATAGATCCATAGAATAGATCCATAGATCCATAGAATAGATCCATAGATCCATAGAATAGATCCATAGATCCATAGAATAGATCCATAGATCCATAGAATAGATCCATAGATCCATAGAATAGTACCCATTTCCTGCAGTGACCTCATGGGTGGAATGTTATTACCATTTCTCACTATGTCATAATTAATAAACATTGTTTAAAAAAATGCACCAAAAATCCGGTGTTTCAATGCTAGACGGTAATATCTTTAGTAATATTGGGATGCAAACCCAAAATGTAATCCATTTAAACTCTATATCTGTCATGATACAGGTGTCTTCTTTATTTTAATGTCCATAACCATGTGTGTGAGGTGTATACTTTTGTTTTAAAGTAGATTTCTTTAAGACTACCCAGAAACACTCTGTGTGACCCTGATTTAGCTCGCTGCCGTAAAAGGTTAAGACAGATCCGGTAGTTATAGCCACTGGTATGGTGATGTCCCTAATGGAATGAGATGCATTGCAGTTAGTTGACAGCCATACAGTAGAGCCTGTCAGTTATAAGATGTCCTCTGTCTTGTCTACCAGCCTCAATAATGGCTTTGTTATGTTGTCCAGGGGCAGTTGGAAGGTGTTTACAATAGGAAAAAGACACCTTATCTGGCCCTATGAACCCTAAGTGGGTGTTAGGGAGGGAAAGGGGGTTGGGGGGGGGGGCTGTTTATATCACATTATGTAAATGTAGTGTAAACACCAGGAGGGTTGTATGTGTACGCATGACAGACTAAAAAGCCCAGGTCCTTAAGACCACTTCAACATGCGAAGGTTGGTCCAGCATGCGAAGGTTGGTCCAGCATGCGAAGGTTGGTCCAGCATGCGAAGGTTGGTCCAGCATGCGAAGGTTGGTCCAGCAGTTGAAGGTTGGTCCAGCAGTCGAAGGTTGGTCCAGCATGCGAAGGTTGGTCCAGCATGTGAAGGTTGGTCCAGCATGCGAAGGTTGGTCCAGCATGCGAAAGTTGGTCCAGCAGTCGAAGGTTGGTCCAGCATGCGAAGGTTGGTCCAGCATGCGAAGGTTGGTCCAGCATGCGAAGGTTGGTCCATCAGTCGAAGGTTTGTCCAGCATGCGAAGGTTGGTCCAGCATGCGAAGGTTGGTCCAGCATGCGAAGGTTGGTCCAGCAGTCGAAATATTGATCCACCCCTTAGCTAATGACCCAAAACAAGAGTTTTTTTTCAAGGCCATGAAAACCTCCCCTCAAAGTCCAAACTTCAGTATGGGATTCAGGAAGCTATAGAAAATGGATATTATATGATAGCCCCCTTGAAGGCATCCTGCTCATTAAGATGATGTGTTAATCTATATTAAATTACTATTAAAATAGTCTGCCCACCAAAAGAGTTGAAGTCAGCGTTTTTCAAACTTCATCCGGTAATGACATCATTCTTCTGCTGTCATTAAGGATATTAAAAATTCATTAACAAGAAAAGTACTGCTGGTAACAAATCAGTGAGCAGCATCCCCCTTCATGTTCCTCAGACAAATCCTTTGAACACTAGTATGGTATAGTATAGTACAGTATAGTATAGTATAGTATAGTATAGTATAGTATAGTAGAAAAGTACTGCTGAGTAACAAATCAGTGAGCAGCATCCCCCTTCATGTTCCTCAGACAAATCCTTTGAACACTAGTATGGTATAGTATAGTACAGTATAGTATTGTATATTAGTATATTATAGTATAGTATAGTCGAATAGTATAGTATAGTATAGTATAAAAGTACTGCTGAGTAACAAATCAGTGAGCAGCATCCCCCTTCATGTTCCTCAGACAAATCCTTTGAACACTAGTATGGTATAGTATAGTACAGTATAGTATAGTATATTAGTATATTATAGTATAGTATAGTCGTATAGTATAGTATAGTATAGTATAAAAGTACTGCTGAGTAACAAATCAGTGAGCAGCATCCCCCTTCATGTTCCTCAGACAAATCCTTTGAACACTAGTATGGTATAGTATAGTACAGTATAGTATTGTATATTAGTATAGTATAGTATAAAAGTACTGCTGAGTAACAAATCAGTAACAAATCCGTGAGCAGCATCCCCCTTCATGTTCCCCAGACAAATCCTTTGAACACTAGTATGGTATAGTATAGTACAGTATAGTATTGTATATTAGTATAGTATAGTATAAAAGTACTGCTGACTGGTAACAAATCAGTGAGCAGCATCCCCCTTCGTGTTCCTCAGACAAATCCTTTGAACACTAGTATGGTATAGTATAGTACAGTATAGTATAGTATAGTCGTATAGTATAGTATAGTATAAAAGTACTGCTGACTGGTAACAAATCAGTGAGCAGCATCCCCCTTCATGTTCCTCAGACAAATCCTTTGAACACTAGTATGGTATAGTATAGTACAGTATAGTAGAAAAGTACTACTGGTAACAAATCAGTGAGCAGCATCCCCCTTCATGTTCCTCAGGCAAATCCTTTGAACACTAGTATGGTATAGTATAGTACAGTATAGTATTGTATATTAGTATAGTATAGTATAAAAGTACTGCTGACTGGTAACAAATCAGTGAGCAGCATCCCCCTTCATGTTCCTCAGACAAATCCTTTGAACACTAGTATGGTATAGTATAGTACAGTATAGTAGAAAAGTACTACTGGTAACAAATCAGTGAGCAGCATCCCCCTTCATGTTCCTCAGGCAAATCCTTTGAACACTAGTATGGTATAGTATAGTACAGTATAGTATTGTATATTAGTATAGTATATTATAGTATAAAAGTACTGCTGAGTAACAAATCAGTGAGCAGCATCCCCCTTCATGTTCCTCAGACAAATCCTTTTAACACTAGTATGGTATAGTATAGTACAGTATAGTATTGTATATTAGTATAGTATAGTATAGTATAAAAGTACTGCTGACTGGTAACAAATCAGAGAGCAGCATCCCCCTTCATGTTCCTCAGACAAATCCTTTGAACACTAGTATGGTATAGTATAGTACAGTATAGTATTGTATATTAGTATAGTATAGTATAGTATAAAAGTACTGCTGACTGGTAACAAATCAGAGAGCAGCATCCCCCTTCATGTTCCTCAGACAAATCCTTTGAACACTAGTATGGTATAGTATAGTACAGTATAGTATTGTATATTAGTATAGTATAGTATAGTATAAAAGTACTGCTGACTGGTATAAAATCAGTGAGCAGCATCCCCCTTCATGTTCCTCAGACAAATCCTTTGAACACTAGTATGGTATAGTATAGTACAGTATAGTATTGTATATTAGTATAGTATAGTATAGTATAAAAGTACTGCTGACTGGTAACAAATCAGTGAGCAGCATCCCCCTTCATGTTCCTCAGACAAATCCTTTGAACACTAGTATGGTATAGTATAGTACAGTATAGTATTGTATATTAGTATAGTATAGTATAGTATAGTATAAAAGTACTGCTGACTGGTAACAAATCAGTGAGCAGCATCCCCCTTCGTGTTCCTCAGACAAATCCTTTGAACACTAGTATGGTATAGTATAGTACAGTATAGTATTGTATATTAGTATAGTATAGTATAGTATAGTATAGTATAGTATAGTATAGTATAGTATAGTATAAAAGTACTGCTGAGTAACAAATCAGTGAGCAGCATCCCCCTTCATGTTCCTCAGACAAATCCTTTGAACACTAGTATGGTATAGTATAGTACAGTATAGTATTGTATATTAGTATAGTATAGTATAGTATAGTCGTATAGTATAGTCGTATAGTATAGTATAGTATAAAAGTACTGCTGACTGGTAACAAATCAGTGAGCAGCATCCCCCTTCATGTTCCTCAGACAAATCCTTTGAACACTAGTATGGTATAGTATAGTACAGTATAGTATTGTGTATTAGTATAGTATAGTATAGTATAAAAGTACTGCTGACTGGTAACAAATCAGTGAGCAGCATCCCCCTTCATGTTCCTCAGACAAATCCTTTGAACACTAGTATGGTATAGTATAGTACAGTATAGTATTGTATATTAGTATAGTATAGTATAGTATAAAAGTACTGCTGACTGGTAACAAATCAGTGAGCAGCATCCCCCTTCATGTTCCTCAGACAAATCCTTTGAACACTAGTATGGTATAGTATAGTACAGTATAGTATTGTACATTAGTATAGTATAGTATAAAAGTACTGCTGACTGGTAACAAATCAGTGAGCAGCATCCCCCTTCATGTTCCTCAGACAAATCCTTTGAACACTAGTATGGTATAGTATAGTACAGTATAGTATTGTATATTAGTATAGTATAGTATAGTATAAAAGTACTGCTGACTGGTAACAAATCAGTGAGCAGCATCCCCCTTCATGTTCCTCAGACAACTCCTTTGAACACTAGTATGGTATAGTATAGTACAGTATAGTATAGTATAGTTGTATAGTATAGTATAGTATAAAAGTACTGCTGGTAACAAATCAGAGAGCAGCATCCCCCTTCATGTTCCTCAGACAAATCCTTTGAACACTAGTATGGTATAGTATAGTACAGTATAGTATAGTATAGTATAGTATAGTAGAAAAGTACTGCTGAGTAACAAATCAGTGAGCAGCATCCCCCTTCATGTTCCTCAGACAAATCCTTTGAACACTAGTATGGTATAGTATAGTACAGTATAGTATTGTATATTAGTATAGTATAGTATAAAAGTACTGCTGAGTAACAAATCAGTAACAAATCAGTGAGCAGCATCCCCCTTCATGTTCCCCAGACAAATCCTTTGAACACTAGTATGGTATAGTATAGTACAGTATAGTATTGTATATTAGTATAGTATAGTATAAAAGTACTGCTGACTGGTAACAAATCAGTGAGCAGCATCCCCCTTCGTGTTCCTCAGACAAATCCTTTGAACACTAGTATGGTATAGTATAGTACAGTATAGTATAGTATAGTCGTATAGTATAGTATAGTATAAAAGTACTGCTGACTGGTAACAAATCAGTGAGCAGCATCCCCCTTCATGTTCCTCAGACAAATCCTTTGAACACTAGTATGGTATAGTATAGTACAGTATAGTAGAAAAGTACTACTGGTAACAAATCAGTGAGCAGCATCCCCCTTCATGTTCCTCAGGCAAATCCTTTGAACACTAGTATGGTATAGTATAGTACAGTATAGTATTGTATATTAGTATAGTATAGTATAAAAGTACTGCTGACTGGTAACAAATCAGTGAGCAGCATCCCCCTTCATGTTCCTCAGACAAATCCTTTGAACACTAGTATGGTATAGTATAGTACAGTATAGTAGAAAAGTACTACTGGTAACAAATCAGTGAGCAGCATCCCCCTTCATGTTCCTCAGGCAAATCCTTTGAACACTAGTATGGTATAGTATAGTACAGTATAGTATTGTATATTAGTATAGTATATTATAGTATAAAAGTACTGCTGAGTAACAAATCAGTGAGCAGCATCCCCCTTCATGTTCCTCAGACAAATCATTTGAACACTAGTATGGTATAGTATAGTACAGTATAGTATTGTATATTAGTATAGTATAGTATAGTATAAAAGTGGTGGTCCTTCTGTAGCTCAGTTGGTAGAGCATGGCGCTTGTAACGCCAAGGTAGTGGGTTCGATCCCCGGGACCACCCATACGTAGAATGTATGCACACATGACTGTAAGTCGCTTTGGATAAAAGCGTCTGCTAAATGGCATATATATTATTATTATAAAAGTACTGCTGACTGGTAACAAATCAGAGAGCAGCATCCCCCTTCATGTTCCTCAGACAAATCCTTTGAACACTAGTATGGTATAGTATAGTACAGTATAGTATTGTATATTAGTATAGTATAGTATAGTATAAAAGTACTGCTGACTGGTAACAAATCAGAGAGCAGCATCCCCCTTCATGTTCCTCAGACAAATCCTTTGAACACTAGTATGGTATAGTATAGTACAGTATAGTATTGTATATTAGTATAGTATAGTATAAAAGTACTGCTGACTGGTAACAAATCAGTGAGCAGCATCCCCCTTCATGTTCCTCAGACAAATCCTTTGAACACTAGTATGGTATAGTATAGTACAGTATAGTATTGTATATTAGTATAGTATAGTATAGTATAAAAGTACTGCTGACTGGTAACAAATCAGTGAGCAGCATCCCCCTTCATGTTCCTCAGACAAATCCTTTGAACACTAGTATGGTATAGTATAGTACAGTATAGTATTGTATATTAGTATAGTATAGTATAGTATAGTATAGTATAAAAGTACTGCTGACTGGTAACAAATCAGTGAGCAGCATCCCCCTTCATGTTCCTCAGACAAATCCTTTGAACACTAGTATAGTACAGTATAGTATTGTATATTAGTATAGTATAGTATAGTACAGTATAGTATAGTATAGTATAGTATAGTATAGTATAGTATAAAAGTACTGCTGAGTAACAAATCAGTAACAAATCAGTGAGCAGCATCCCCCTTCATGTTCCTCAGAAAGATTCTATACAGACATTATTTAAATAGCTATATATAGCTTTGGTAACACTTTACATGACTTTATTGTCAGGACCCTTCCAAAACCTAGAGGCGAACTGGGAACCTCTGTCACAAACCATATCTTGAGGAATGCCGAAAACTCGGAACACATGATTAATTACCAACTCAGCCGTTTCCTTGGCAGAAGGTAACTTAGTCAGAGGGACGAACCTGGCCGCCTTTGAAAACCTGTCGATTATGACTAGGATAGTAGTATTGCCATGGGATGGAGGAAGGCCAGTAATAAAGTCCAACGAGATATGGGACCAGGGTCTGTGGGGAACAGGTAAAGGGTGAAGGAGTCCTTGAGGGCGGAGGTGAGAAGATTTGCCCTGGCAGCACACGGGGCAGGCATTGACGAAAGTGGCAACGTCTTCTCTTATGGTAGGCCACCAGAACTTACGCTGGATGAACTCCAAGGTGCGACCTACGCCCGGGTGACAGGTGAGGCGAGAGGAGTGCCCCCACAGAAGGACCTGAGTCCTCACTGCCTTGGGGACAAACAACCGATTGGCAGGACCTCCTTTCGGGTCCGGTTCGATAGCTTGAGCTCGTCTCACGGTATCCTCAACTTGCCACGAGATCGGAGCCACGATCTTAGCAGCAGGAAGGACAGGCATGTCCGTGTCATCTCGAATGGCAGGAGCGTAGACTCGGGACAGGGCATCCGGTTTGAGATTCTTCGACCCGGGCCGATAGGTGAGGATGAACTGGAATCGATTGAAGAAAAGAGACCATCTAGCTTGTCTAGAGTTCAACCGCTTCGCCTGCTGGATATACTCCAGATTTTTGTGGTCCGTAAGCACTTGAAACGGGTGAGAAGCCCCCTCGAGCCAGTGTCTCCATTCCTTCAATGCCATCTTAACCGCTAGGAGTTCACGATCCCCCACATCGTAGTTCCTCTCAGCCGGGGTAAGCCGGTGTGAGAAGAAAGCGCACGGATGAAGCTTCTTGTCTTCACCCCTCTGAGACAGGACAGCTCCAACACCAACCTCTGAGGCGTCTACCTCCACCACAAACGGTTCATCCGTAGTCGGTAGTATCAGGATGGGAGCAGAGAGGACGCGCTGCTTGAGTCCTTGGAAGGCCGTCTCAGCTTCTCTTCCCCACAAAAACTTTGCATTGCCACCCTTGGTTAAAGCTGAGAGAGGGGCTGCCACCAAGCTGAAGTTCTTGATGAACTTGCGGTAAAAGTTTGTGAAGCCCAGGAAACGCTGAACTTCCTTAACGGATTTGGGGGTGGGCCAATCCGCTACCGCCCCTACCTTCCTGGGGTCCATTTGGACTCCACCGGGTTCCACTACAAATCCCAGGAATTGTACTCGGGATGAATCGAATTCACATTTTTCCGGCTTAACGTACAGATGGCTGTCTAGGAGGCGTTTGAGTACTTGTCTGACATGCTTTGTGTGTTCTTGAAGAGAGCTCGAAAAGATGAGGATGTCATCCAAGTAAACGAACACAAATATGTTAAGCATATCCCTAAACACATTGTTTATGAGCGCTTGGAACACCGCTGGGGCGTTGGTCAGGCCGAAGGGCATCACCAAGTATTCATAGTGACCAGTAGGCGTGTTGAAAGCGGTCTTCCACTCGTCACCAGGTCTGATCCGCACAAGATGGTATGCGTTCCGCAGGTCAAGCTTAGTGAAAACAACTGCTTCCTGGAGCAGCTCGAAGGCTGTGGCCATAAGGGGTAGCAGGTAACGGTTACGGACGGTTATGGCATTGAGTCCATTGAGTCCCCGGTAGTCGATGCAAGGATGTAATCCACCCTGCTCCCGCCGGGGAGGTGGATGGACGCATGAGGACTGCTTCCAGAGAGTCCTTGATGTAGGTATCCATAGCAGCTCGTTCGGGTGGAGATAGGGAAAAGATCCGACCCCTGGGGGGGCAAGTGCCCGGAAACAGTTCGATGGGGCAATCATAAGGTCTATGGGGTGGTAGCATGGTGGCCCTCTGTTTGCTAAATACCAGTTTGAGGTCATGGTAACACTCGGGAACTCGGGTCAGGTCGATGGATTCTAAAGACTCGGGAGTAGAACTCGGGGGAATTCGGGAAAATACAAGTAGCTTGGCATGTAGGACCCCACTGCTTGATAGTGCCCAACAGACCAGTCGATGTGAGGGTTATGGCTGTGAAGCCAGGGGTATCCAAGGACGAGAGGGAACTCGGAACAGGAGATCAAATGAAAGTTCATCAATTCCTGGTGTTGTGAAAGTCGCAAGGAGGTAGTGACATGAGTGACAAGTCCAGATCCCAAAGGGCTTCCATCCAATGTAGTAACCCTCATGGGGTCACTTAGAGGTTCAGAGGGAACGCCATTCTCCTTCGCCCAGACACCATCCATGAAGTTACCTGCGGCTCCAGAGTCTACCAAGGCTTGAAGGTGAAGCTTGTGGTTGTCCCAGGAAAGGGTGACTGGAATGAGCAGACGGGAGTTGGACGGATGGGAGGAGGTTATGTTTCCCGTTACAGTTCCCCCCGGTCTGTATGGGACAGAGCGTTTCCCTGGAGCCCGGGACACGTGGAACGGAAATGGCCCGGTTTGCCGCAATATAGACAGCGTCGCTCCCTCATCCGGCGGTCTCTCTCAGCCTGGGAGATGCGTCCAATCTGCATGGGTTCCGGTGGAGCCAGTGAGGATAAAGGTGGGGACTCGGAGCTGGGACTGATAGGGGCTTGAGGTCTGCGGTTGAGTTCTCTCTCTCTCAGACGCTGGTCAATGCGTGAGGCCAACTTGATCAGGGACTCGAGATTGTCCGGTGGTTCCCGAGTGGCCAGTTCATCTTGGATAGTGTCGGAAAGGCCTTTCAGAAAGCACACCGTGAGCGCCTCGTTGTTCGCTGCTGCCACCGTGCGGAACAGGATGGCATAGTCCGTCACGCTGCGCCGACCTTGGTGGAGAGTCAGGAGCTGTTTGGCTGAGTCAGGACCACTGCTTGGGCCTTGAAACACACGTTTGAATTCCTCAGCAAAGGCAGAGTAGCTGGCATAGCAGGAACTATGGGCATCCCACACAGCAGTAGCCCAGGCCAGGGCTTTTTCCGACAGCAGGGTGATGATATATGCGATCTTAGACCGGTCGGTGGGGAACGACGAGGGTTGCAGCTCGAAGGAGAGAGAACATTGGAGGAAACCCTTTACAAGCACTTGGATCACCTGAGAACCGTTGGGGAGGTGGAAGACGAGGTTCAGCCAGGAGGTTAACTGCCATGGGTACGTGAATCTGAGGTACTGGGACGGGAACTGTTGCCGGGGTAAGTCGATCAGATATCTGCTTTATGGAAGTCAGCATCTCCGACAGAAGATGAGAGTGTCTAGCCATTAAGGCCTCTTGCTGAACCAGGGCCGCTTCGTGGTGTTGGACAGTCTCCTGGTGGTGGGACAGCATGGCAACAAGGTCCTGGGAACTGGCTGCCTCTGGGTTCATTTTTGGCTCTGTGTTTCTGTCAGGACCCGGTTACGAACCCGGGTCTCCGGAGTGAGAAACAGCCACTTAACCAACTGAGCCACGAATACTCGGCAGAACCCAGAAGATGAGGCAGACACAGCAGTACTTGAGACAGTGTATTTAATGAAGTAAAAAAGTGAAGTCCTTCAGGAAAACATGTAACTCCACAACCTCAAAAGGAATTCCACAAGAACAAAGGTAATCCTCCAAGACAAAAAGGTAAATCCACAAGGTGGTAGGTATAGCATGAAAAGCCTCAAAAGATACTCAAAAATAAATAAACAAGAACAAAAAAACAGAATTCCACAAGAGAGTCCACCGGGATCAACAAGAGTACACAGAATACTAGGGCTGGGTGCTAACATACAAACACAGAGCAAATAACTGAGGAAAACTAAGGGTTTAAATACAATCAGGGGAAACGAGGCACAGGTGCAAATAATAATGGGGATCAAGGGAAAACAAAAGGTCAAAAAGCACAATGGGGGCATCTAGTGACCAAAAACCGGAACCCTGGCCAAATCCTGACATTTATATAGCTTTGGTAACAATGTATATAGATTTATATAGCTTTGGTAACAATGTATATAGATTTATATAGCTTTGGTAACACTTTACATGACTTTATATAGCTTTGGTAACAATGTATATATATTTATATAGCTTTGGTAACAATGTATATATATTTATATAGCTTTGGTAACAATGTATATAGATTTATATAGCTTTGGTAACAATTTATATAGATTTATATAGCTTTGGTAACAATGTATATAGATTTATATAGCTTTGGTAACAATTTATATAGATTTATATAGCTTTGGTAACAATGTATATAGCTCTATATAGCTTTGGTAGCAATGTATATATATTTATATAGCTTTGGTAACAATGTATATAGATGTATATAGCTTTGGTAGCAATGTATATATATTTATATAGCTTTGGTAACAATGTATATAGATGTATATAGCTTTGGTAACAATGTATATAGATTTATATAGCTTTGGTAACAATGTATATTGATTTATATAGCTTTGGTAACAATGTATATAGATGTATATAGCTTTGGTAACAATGTATATAGATTTATATAGCTTTGGTAACAATGTATATAGATGTATATAGCTTTGGTAACAATGTATATAGATGTATATAGCTTTGGTAACAATGTATATATATTTATATAGCTTTGGTAACAATGTATATATATTTATATAGCTTTGGTAACAATGTATATATATTTATATAGCTTTGGTAACAATGTATATAGATTTATATAGCTTTGGTAACAATGTATATAGATGTATATAGCTTTGGTAACAATGTATATAGATGTATATAGCTTTGGTAACAATGTATATAGATTTATATAGCTTTGGTAACAATGTATATAGATTTATATAGCTTTGGGAGCAATGTATATAGATTTATATAGCTTTGGTAACAATGTATATAGATGTATATAGCTTTGGTAACAATATATATATATTTATATAGCTTTGGTAACAATGTATATAGATTTATATAGCTTTGGTAACAATGTATATAGATTTATATAGCTTTGGTAACAATGTATATAGATTTATATAGCTTTGGTAACAATGTATATAGATTTATATAGCTTTGGTAACAATGTATATAGATTTATATAGCTTTGGTAACAATGTATATAGATTTATATAGCTTTGGTAACAATGTATATAGATGTATATAGCTTTGGTAACAATGTATATAGATGTATATAGCTTTGGTAACAATGTATATAGATGTATATAGCTTTGGTAACAATGTATATAGATTTATATAGCTTTGGTAACAATGTATATAGATGTATATAGCTTTGGTAACAATGTATATAGATGTATATAGCTTTGGTAACAATGTATATAGATGTATATAGCTTTGGTAACAATGTATATAGATGTATATAGCTTTGGTAACAATGTATATAGATGTATATAGCTTTGGTAACAATGTATATAGATGTATATAGCTTTGGTAACAATGTATATAGATTTATATAGCTTTGGTAACAATGTATATAGATTTATATAGCTTTGGTAACAATGTATATATATTTATATAGCTTTGGTAACAATGTATATAGATGTATATAGCTTTGGTAACAATGTATATATATTTATATAGCTTTGGTAACAATGTATATAGATGTATATAGCTTTGGTAACAATGTATATAGATTTATATAGCTTTGGTAACAATGTATATAGATGTATATAGCTTTGGTAACAATGTATATAGATGTATATAGCTTTGGTAACAATGTATATAGATGTATATAGCTTTGGTAACAATGTATATAGATGTATATAGCTTTGGTAACAATGTATATAGATGTATATAGCTTTGGTAACAATGTATATAGATGTATATAGCTTTGGTAACAATGTATATAGATGTATATAGCTTTGGTAACAATGTATATAGATGTATATAGCTTTGGTAACAATGTATATAGATTTATATAGCTTTGGTAACAATGTATATAGCTTTGGTAACAATGTATATAGATTTATATAGCTTTGGTAACAATGTATATAGATGTATATAGCTTTGGTAACAATGTATATAGATGTATATAGCTTTGGTAACAATGTATATAGATGTATATAGCTTTGGTAACAATGTATATAGATGTATATAGCTTTGGTAACAATGTATATAGATGTATATAGCTTTGGTAACAATGTATATAGATGTATATAGCTTTGGTAACAATGTATATAGATGTATATAGCTTTGGTAACAATGTATATAGATGTATATAGCTTTGGTAACAATGTATATAGATGTATATAGCTTTGGTAACAATGTATATAGATGTATATAGCTTTGGTAACAATGTATATAGATGTATATAGCTTTGGTAACAATGTATATAGATGTATATAGCTTTGGTAACAATGTATATAGATGTATATAGCTTTGGTAACAATGTATATAGATGTATATAGCTTTGGTAACAATGTATATAGATGTATATAGCTTTGGTAACAATGTATATAGATGTATATAGCTTTGGTAACAATGTATATAGATGTATATAGCTTTGGTAACAATGTATATAGATGTATATAGCTTTGGTAACAATGTATATAGATGTATATAGCTTTGGTAACAATGTATATAGATGTATATAGCTTTGGTAACAATGTATATAGATGTATATAGCTTTGGTAACAATGTATATAGATGTATATAGCTTTGGTAACAATGTATATAGATGTATATAGCTTTGGTAACAATGTATATAGATGTATATAGCTTTGGTAACAATGTATATAGATATATATAGCTTTGGTAACAATGTATATAGATGTATATAGCTTTGGTAACAATGTATATAGATGTATATAGCTTTGGTAACAATGTATATAGATGTATATAGCTTTGGTAACAATGTATATAGATGTATATAGCTTTGGTAACAATGTATATAGATGTATATAGCTTTGGTAACAATGTATATAGATGTATATAGCTTTGGTAACAATGTATATAGATGTATATAGCTTTGGTAACAATGTATATAGATGTATATAGCTTTGGTAACAATGTATATAGATGTATATAGCTTTGGTAACAATGTATATAGATGTATATAGCTTTGGTAACAATGTATATAGATTTATATAGCTTTGGTAACAATGTATATAGATGTATATAGCTTTGGTAACAATGTATATAGATGTATATAGCTTTGGTAACAATGTATATAGATTTATATAGCTTTGGTAACAATGTATATAGATGTATATAGCTTTGGTAACAATGTATATAGATGTATATAGCTTCATGTCACTTTGTTAACAGTTTATATTAATTTATGTAGCGTTGGTAACACTTTATATAGCTTTATATACCTTTTTCCTCCAAACATAACGATGGTCATTATGGCCAAAGAGTTCTATTTTTGTTTCATCAGACCAGAAGACATCTCTCCAAAAAGTATGATCTTTGTCCCCATGTGCAGTTGCAAACCGTAGTCTGGCTTTTTTTATGGCGGTTTTGGAGCAGTGGCTTCTTCCTTGGTGAGCAGCCTTTCAGGTTATGTTGATATAGGACTCGTTTTACTGTGGATATAGATACTTCTGTAGCTGTTTCCTCCAGCATCTTCACAAGGTCCTTTGCTGTTGTTCTGGGATTGATTTCATCTCTAGGAGACAGAACGCGTCTCCTTCCTGAGTGGTATGACGGCTGCGTGTGTCCCATGATGTTTAGACTTGCGTACTATTGTTTGTACAGATGAATGTG
>NW_025746013.1:112500-167500 GCF_021184085.1 Oncorhynchus gorbuscha | reverse complement strand
AGAGAGAGAGGGGCTGGTGGGCTGCTGGTGGTGGTGGGTCGCTATAAAGCATTGGGGGTAATAAGACTGATGAGGTCTTAGCTGGGTGATTTGACTCTGATGTGAATTAGAGTTAAAGGGAGCACCCCGCTGAGTGCGTACTTAAGACAATCTCTGTCATTTACTAACATACATTTATTGTTAATATGAATATCCCCAGGATCCATGCTAATAACTATAGCTGGCTCCAATGGTGTGTCTTTTAATGTCCCATTCCATGATTCCTTGCTCAATGTTTATCTCTTAGGAATTGCACAGTGGCACACAGAACAGCACACAGAGCTGATCTATTTGAATTCCCTTCCTGGGCTATTTACATTCAGAGTAATAGTGGGAAATAACAGGGCCCTACTAAACAATGTGCATTTCTATGTCTCCCCCACGAGCAGCTGCCATAACAAGGCCAATAGGCCATCACCCCCTTGATTGGAAACATAATACATGAGTCATTGATCATAATCTGAGCCCACACACAACATCATGGTGTGTTTACATCTCCCGCTTTAAATGTGACTTATTGTAAACAACAGCATTTCATGATTTCACAGTGCTGTCACCTTTGACCTATGTGTATCAGTGTTGAGGGTGATGCTATACTGTTGGTGATGTTTGAGGATCTAGCTGTTTCAATTGAGGTTTTACAGCATCCTGTGTAGCAAGCTTTCTTCTCCTTCTTTCCTGTCCAGGAATGCAGTAAATATATTATTGAATCACATCCTCTGGCCCTGTGTGCTCCCATTACTCAGGGAGTATAATCTCTAATGATAGGCTATCATCAACGTGGTGGGTCGAGCTGCACCATTGATTAGAATTCCTCCAAAATGTTATTATGTTTATGAGAAATCATCCTAATACAATACAATACAATATATGCCATTTAGCGGACGCTTTTATCCAAAGCGACTTACAGTCATGTGTGCATACATTCTACGTATGGGTGGTCCCGGGAATCGAACCCACTACCCTGGCGTTACAAACGCCATGCTCTACCAACTGAGCTACAGAAGAGTCTGCATAGTTGGTTAGAACCCAAAGTCTGCTTAGTGGATTAGAACCCAGAGTGTACATAGTGGATTAGAACCAAGAGTTTACATAGAGGATTAGAACCCAGAGATTACATAGTGGATTAGAACCAAGAGTCTGCATAGTGGATTAGAACCCAGAGTCTGCATAGTGGATTAGAACCCAGAGTGTACATAGTGGATTAGAACCAAGAGTTTACATAGAGGATTATAACCCAGAGATTACATAGTGGATTAGAACCAAGAGTCTGCATAGTGGATTAGAACCCAGAGTCTGCATAGTGGATTAGAACCCAGAGTGTACATAGTGGATTAGAAACAAGAGTTTACATAGTGGGGTAGAACCCAGAGTCTGCATGGTGGGGTAGAACCCAAAGTCTGCATGGTGGGGTAGAACCCAGAGTCTGCATGGTGGGGTAGAACCCAGAGTCTGCATGGTGGGGTGGAACCCAGTGTCTGCATGGTGGGGTAGAACCCAGAGTCTGCATGGTGGGGTAGAATCTAGTCTGCATGGTGGGGTGGAACCCAGTGTCTGCATGGTGGGGTAGAACCCAGAGTCTGCATGGTGGGGTAGAACCCAGAGTCTGCATGGTGGGGTAGAATCTAGAGTGTGCATGGTGGGGTAGAACCCAGAGTCTGCATGGTGGGGTAGAACCCAGAGTCTGCATGGTGGGGTAGAATCTAGTCTGCATGGTGGGGTGGAACCCAGTGTCTGCATGGTGGTGTAGAACCCAGAGTCTACATGGTGGGGTAGAACCCAGAGTCTGCATAGTGGGGTAGAATCTAGTCTGCATGATGGGGTAGAACCCAGAGTCTGCATGGTGGGGTAGATTCTAGAGTTTGCATGGTGGGGTAGAACCCAGAGTCTACATGGTGTGGTAGAACCCAGAGTCTGCATAGTGGGGTAGAACCCAGAGTCTGCATGGTAGGGTAGAACCCAGAGTCTGCATGGTGGGGTAGAACTCAGAGTCTGCATGGTGGGGTAGAACCCAGAGTCTGCATGGTGGGGTAGAACCCAGAGTCCTCATGGTGGGGTAGAACCCAGAGTCTGCATGGTTGGATAGAATCTAGAATCTGCATGGTGGGGTAGAACCCAGAGTCTGCATGGTGGGGTAGAACCCAGAGTCTGCATGGTGGGGTAGAACCCAGAGTCTGCATGGTGGGATAGAATCTAGAATCTGCATGGTGGGGTAGAACCCAGAGTCTGCATGGTGGGGTAGAACCCAGAGTCTGCATGGGGGGTAGAACCCAGAGTCTGCATGGTGGGGTGGAACCCAGTGTCTGCATGGTGGGGTAGAACCCAGAGTCTGCATGGTGGGGTAGAATCTAGTCTGCATGGTGGGGTGGAACCCAGTGTCTGCATGGTGGGGTAGAACCCAGAGTCTGCATGGTGGGGTAGAACCCAGAGTCTGCATGGTGGGGTAGAATCTAGAGTGTGCATGGTGGGGTAGAACCCAGAGTCTGCATGGTGGGGTAGAACCCAGAGTCTGCATGGTGGGGTAGAATCTAGTCTGCATGGTGGGGTGGAACCCAGTGTCTGCATGGTGGGGTAGAACCCAGAGTCTACATGGTGGGGTAGAACCCAGAGTCTGCATGGTGGGGTAGAATCTAGTCTGCATGGTGGGGTAGAACCCAGAGTCTGCATGGTGGGGTAGATTCTAGAGTTTGCATGGTGGGGTAGAACCCAGAGTCTACATGGTGTGGTAGAACCCAGAGTCTGCATAGTGGGGTAGAACCCAGAGTCTGCATGGTAGGGTAGAACCCAGAGTCTGCATGGTGGGGTAGAACTCAGAGTCTGCATGGTGGGGTAGAACCCAGAGTCTGCATGGTGGGGTAGAACCCAGAGTCCTCATGGTGGGGTAGAACCCAGAGTCTGCATGGTGGGATAGAATCTAGAATCTGCATGGTGGGGTAGAACCCAGAGTCTGCATGGTGGGGTAGAACCCAGAGTCTGCATGGTGGGGTAGAACCCAGAGTCTGCATGGTGGGATAGAATCTAGAATCTGCATGGTGGGGTAGAACCCAGAGTCTGCATGGTGGGGTAGAACCCAGAGTCTGCATGGGGGGTAGAACCCAGAGTCTGCATGGTGGGGTAGAACCCAGAGTCTGCATGGTGGGGTAGAACCCTATAAATGATCACGTCTCTCTATGATCACATGGGAATACTTGGGAACAGAATTTGTGAATTAAAGTCTATTGGAGCTGATTTCCTGTTTTTTTTACACTAGTGAATAAGGTGCCCTATGGTCTCCGGTCGAAAGTAGTTCACTATATAGGGAATATGAGCCATTTGGGACACATCCTATCTGTTTACTCAGAGTAAGTGTGTGCTTGTCTTCAGTTGGGGTGGAGGGGTTTGGCGGATATCCCTCCGAGGTAGGAATCTATCAACCGCGACAGGTCCATTACCCGTCAATATCAAACTAGTTCTGTCGTCAGACCACACTCTCTTGTATCCCCATGTCCAAAACAGCAATGGAATATGACTAAGCCAACAAATTACTTGTTTCAACAGCTCCACATTTCTTATGTTTATCTGAACATGGTTTTCTTTGTTTTTCTAGGTTTATCTAACTTTCTCTTAAAAAAGGAAAGGTATATCATTGGCTGTTAAAGCATTGTTGACGTCACTCTTATATAGTCTGAGGACTAACAATGCAACTACAGGCTGACAATACAAAACTCTTATATAGTCAGAGGACTAACAATGCAACTACAGGCTGACAATACAAAACTCTTATATAGTCAGAGGACTAACAATGCAACTACAGGCTGACAATACAAAACTCTTATATAGTCAGAGGACTAACAATGCAACTAGGCTGACAATACAAAACTCTTATATAGTCAGAGGACTAACAATGCAACTACAGGCTGACAATACAAAACTCTTATATAGTCAGAGGACTAACAATGCAACTACAGGCTGACAATACAAAACTCTTATATAGTCAGAGGACTAACAATGCAACTACAGGCTGACAATACAAAACTCTTATATAGTCAGAGGACTAACAATGCAACTACAGGCTGACAATACAAAACTCTTATATAGTCAGAGGACTAACAATGCAACTACAGGCTGACAATAAAAATTAACAAAAAAATATTATTTTGTCCTGTAATGGGTTTGGTCACACTTTATTTTGATAGTACCATCTAGATGACCTACAGATGGATAGTTCCATATAGATGACCTACAGATGGATAGTTCCATCTAGATCTAGATGACCTACAGATGGATAGTTCCATATAGATGACCTACAGATGGATAGTTCTATCTAGATCTAGATGACCTACAGATGGATAGTTCCATATAGATGACCTACAGATGGATAGTTCCATCTAGATCTAGATGACCTACAGATGGATAGTTCCATATAGATGACCTACAGATGGATAGTTCTATCTAGATCTAGATGACCTACAGATGGATAGTTCCATATAGATGACCTACAGATGGATAGTTCCATCTAGATCTAGATGACCTACAGATGGATAGTTCCATATAGATGACCTACAGATGGATAGTTCCATCTAGATCTAGATGACCTACAGATGGATAGTTCCATATAGATGACCTACAGATGGATAGTTCCATATAGATGACCTACAGATGGATAGTTCCATATAGATGACCTACAGATGGATAGTTCCGTGTAGATGACCTACAGATGGATAGTTCCATATAGATGACCTACAGATGGATAGTTCCATATAGATGACCTACAGATGGATAGTTCCATCTAGATGACCTACAGATGGATAGTTCCATATAGATGACCTACAGATGGATAGTTCCATCTAGATGACCTACAGGTGGATAGTTCCATATAGATGACCTACAGATGGATAGTTCCATATAGATGACCTACAGATGGATAGTTCCGTGTAGATGACCTACAGATGGATAGTTCCATATAGATGACCTACAGATGGATAGTTCCATATAGATGACCTACAGGTGGATAGTCCCACCTAGATGATCTACAGATGGATAGTCCCATCTAGATGACCTACAGATGGATCGTTCCGTGTAGATGACCTACAGATGCTCATACTAGCTATTGATAAGCAATTGCTTGCAAAGGTTAAGATTAGAGTTAGGGCTTGGATTCGTGTTAGGTTTAGGGTAAGGTCTAGGGTTAGGGTTAGGGAAAGTTTAGGGTAAGGGTTGAGTTAGGGTTAGGGTTAGGGTTGAGTTATGGTTAGGGTTAGGGTTAGGGTTAGGGTTGAGTTATGGTTATGTTTAGGGTTAGGGTTAGGGTTAGGGTTAGGGTTGAGTTATGGTTAGTGTTAAGGTTAAGGTTAGTGGATAGTTAGTTGGAATGTTGTTGCCAGTTTCTGAAACTATCTACCAGCATCTACTTGGGACTATCCACATCAAATGCTACCATAAATTGAAAACATAACCACTTAGTCTACAACTCTGCTCGGCTACAGGAGTAACAGTTTTGAATGAAGAAGAATGAATCCCCAAGATATTCATTCCAGAAGACGTGTGTTTGTTATTGTTTCATATGGGGAGAAAGGACCAGGGCTACTAAATCAGCTCCCACACAACCCTGTCTCTGTTTCTCCCCTAGCTCCATCAAACACTTTTACTGAGTAACAAATGGCACCATATTCCCTATGTAGTGCACTATCCTACAGGCCTTGATCAGAGTAGTGCACTATCCTATAGGCCTTGATCAAAGTAGTGCACTATATAGGGGAGCATGGTGCCGTTGGATACAGCCTGGCTATCTATCTTAACCTCTGGTACAGCCTGGCTATCAATCTTAACCTCTGATACAGCCTGGCTATCTATCTTAACCTCTGGTACAGCATGGCTATCAATCTTAACCTCTGATACAGCCTGGCTATCTATCTTAACCTCTGGTACAGCCTGGCTATCTGTCTTAACCTCTGGTACAGCCTGGCTATCTATCTTAACCTCCGATACAGCCTGGCTTTCTATCTTAACCTCTGATACAGCCTGGCTATCTATCTTAACCTCTGATACAGCCTGGCTATCTATCTTAACCTCTGGTACAGCCTGGCTATCTATCTTAATCTCTGATACAGCCTGGCTATCTATCTTAACCTCTGATACAGCCTGACTATCTATCTTAACCTCTGGTACAGTCTGGCTTTCTATCTTAACCTCTGATACAGCCTGACTTTCTATCTTAACCTCTGGTACAGCCTGGCTTTCTATCTTAACCTCTGGTACAGTCTGGCTTTCTATCTTAACCTCTGATACAGCCTGGCTATATATCTTAACCTCTGATACAGCCTGGCTATCTATCTTAATCTCTGATACAGCCTGGCTTTCTATCTTAACCTCTGATACAGCCTGGCTTTCTATCTTAACCTATGATACAGTCTGGCTATCTATTTTAACCTCTGATACAGCCTGGCTTTCTATCTTAACCTCTGATACAGTCTGCCTATCTATTTTAACCTCTTTCCAGCCTGGCTATAAATTGTGAGCACTGCTCATATGTTCTCCAAGAGACAGTCTGCTTAAATACAGGATTGGACATTTAAATGATTTCACTTGTGACAAGCCTGCTGTGACAGAATAACAAATTCTGCTGAACAAATAGGCTCTGGAGCCTGCCGGGGTCCCTGGAGTCAACCCTCCCTCAGCCTCCAGCCCTCCGGCTCTGTTTGGTAAGGGAAGCTTGTTTCAGTATGGCAGCACTTCTGGAAACATATTGGCCTTGTTACATTGAATGAAATGCTAATTCGGGATTTGGATTGTGTGAGTAAGGGGTGGGGTGGGGTGTGTGTGTGTGTGTGTGTGTGTGTGTGTGTGTGTGTGTGTGTGTGTGTGTGTGTGTGTGTGTGTGTGTGTGTGTGTGTGTGTGTGTGTGTGTGTGTGTGTGTGTGTGTGCGTGTGCGTGTGCGCGTGCGCGTGCGCGTGCGTGCGTGCGTGCGTGCGTGCGTGCGTGCGTGCGTGTGTGTGTGTGTGTGTGTGTGTGTGTGTGTGTGTGTGTGTGTGTGTGTGTGTGTGTGTGTGTGTGTGTGTGTGTGTGTGTGTGTGTGTGTGTGTGTGTGTGTGTGTGTGTGTGTGAGTGATACAGGGGATACATGTATTCAGTACAGCTGTTAATCTCAGTTTGGGTCTCAAGTCAAATAGTTTGATATAGTTAGTTAGTATATAGTTAATCATTAAGGATTTAAGACTAAAATATTATGTTTTATCTACCAACTACTGTTGTCAGATTTTCACACCCAGAAAGGTTTTACTAAAACCAGAGAATCCATATGATGTCCAATCTAAGGATGTCTATTGGCTGTCGGGTTTCTGTTATTTATTTATTTAAAATCATTTTACCCCCTTTTTCCTCCCCAAATTCACGGTATCCAATTGTTACTATCTTGTCTCATCGCTACAACTCCCGTACGGGCTCAGGATAGACGAAGGTCGAAAGTCATGTGTCCCCCGAAACACAACACCAACCAAGCCGCACTGCTTCTTAACACAGTGTGCATCCAACCCGGAAGCCAGCCGTACCAATGTGTCGGAGGAAACACCGTACACCTGGCAACCTTGGTTAGCGCGCACTGCACCCGGCCCGCCACAGGAGTCGCTGGTGCGCGATGAGACAAGGATATCTTTAACGGTCAAGCTCTCCCTAACCTGGACGACGCTAGCCCAATTGTGCATCACCCCACAGAGCCTGGGCTCGAACCCAGGCTCTGTGGCACAGCTAGTGCTCCAGTGCAGTGCTCTAGACCACTGCGCCACCCGGGAGGCACCCTGTTAGTTTTTTAAAGCTTAAAATTAATACAAAATATAATGTGAAGTGAGACATTAGAGTTTCATGGTGGCCTTAGCTCAATATTACTCAAGCTTTCTTATCCAGGGGGTGTGAACACTTTGGTCTATCCTTTGATGGCTTGGTGGTGGCCAGGCTTAGCGAGGTGGGAGCTGTTTGTTTGGTACGATAAGTTTATAATGCTACGATAAGCGATAGGCCAGCGGCATCTGTTTTCAAAAGACCAGCTTGGGCTGCAGCCTTTTTTTTTTTTTACTGAACTTTTCTTTGTGGGTGGAATTGGACAAAAGCCTTGGATTGCATCCCAAACGGTGCCCTATTTGTTATATAGTGCAGTACCCTATGGGCCCTGGTCAACAGTAGTGCACTACATAGTGAATAGGGAGCCATTTGGTACACGGACATAGTTTCCTCTGTCCTGTCAAAGCTATTCTATAATCAGCAGAGCGTGTCCCTCCCCTCAAAGAGTAGGAAGACATTATTCAAGCTTCCTCCTTCTGATCTTGGGCCCACAACAAACCATGTAGTCCATGGCTGACTGGTTAAAGGGAAAGGAGAGGAGCACAATGTGCCCCTGTCACCAACGACCAACCAACGGCAGATACAGTCATAGAAATAGAATTACTAGAACACTCGGGAATCCCCCCCCCATTCAAGTCAATGATGTCATGATGGGTTACTGTATTTCTCAGTTCATAGTTTTACATTATAAAAAAAAAGTAAAGTTACAGGCATAGAAATATAATTTCTAGACTTGGCGGAGTCCAGATTGAGGTCAGTGAGGGTGGATGGGTGAATCTGAAGGGGTGGTTTCCGTTCTAGTAATTCTATTTGTAGGGCTGGGTGGGGGGTTCTGTATGAGTACAGCAGAAGCGGGAGACCGGTCTGACTGCCACTGTGGTCGCTGCATCACCACTGAACCCTATCAGCAACACAAAGGTTACATTCCAAATGACACCCTTGTTCACTGCGGTCTCTGTTCCAAAAGCAGGGCACCGAATAAGGAGTAGTCTGCCGTTTGGGACATACACAGAGTCACCGTAGAAACCACTTCCTATTATTTGTCTGTGATGTCAGAGGAGGAACTGATGATTTTTAGCTTGAAAATATATATATTTTTTAAATAACTTAACTAACGACAGAACTCTCACTGTTATGGTTTTAATGCATTTTTTTGCCAGTAGTTTTTTTTGGGAAACATCAGATTGCTTTTGAATAAAGAACTATAGAGCATCTGTACATTTTCTCTCTCCCCCAAAACTGTATTTTTATGAACTAAGAAATATACTGGAGTCATGCACTGGAGTTGGATCTATGATGTAAAATAAGGTCGGGAGGATAGGAGAGGGAGAGCAGAGAGAGAGAGAGAGAGGAGCTGGCTGCAACATGAGAGCCGCCATGCCCTGAGGCTAAAAAAAGAAGAAGAAGAAGTGGCCAAAAGGGACAAATTGTCTCCTAATAACAGAGGACTCTATTCCACTGGGGAACAATTAGATTGATAGCTTCCTCATCAAAGTAAAGAGCTGCTCACAAGCTGCTCCATTTCATCATAATACCACTATCATGTTTGCCCCTGAGATATCCTCTTGGTCTGCTTCTTTATTTCTCTCTATGGCCATTGATTGAGGATCTATTTAAATGCACAGTAGGGGTTCTTGATTGTATGGGGAAGAGAGGCCAGCCTAATAGGGCTAAGTGGTAACAGGGGGGGGGGGGCAATGCCTCTGTCTGTCTTTGCTATGGGGCTCTTTATCTAT
Organism: Oncorhynchus gorbuscha; assembly: GCF_021184085.1. Classification (NCBI taxonomy): domain Eukaryota; kingdom Metazoa; phylum Chordata; class Actinopteri; order Salmoniformes; family Salmonidae; genus Oncorhynchus; species Oncorhynchus gorbuscha. Next base: position 157,912 of record NW_025746013.1, on the reverse strand, counting down.
TTAACATTCAATGGAGCACCCTGGGAGCATTATCACTGTGTTTCCCAAATCAATGCTGATAGGTGATAACCTACAATACTGATCTAACATGGCATGGCAGAGCTGGCATCATTTCTGGGGGTTTTATTGTCATGTTTTTGACACCTGCATAACCTGCAAACCTTCTGTTAGAACTCTGAAAGATATATACCTACAATTATTTCTGAAAAGCCAAATGTAATAATCTTACGACCCCCCCCCCTAGACGTTGATACTTCTGTAAAATAACTGCTTTCTAGTCTGTCACTTAAAAAGGATTATTCTGAGCTCTTGATGTACGCATCGTGTGGATTAGCCAACACTAACTGAAACTGTACAGTTTAAATCCATTTTCTCTGTCTGTCCCCCAGGAGGACAGAGGAGTTGAGATTATTGCCTCCTCTTTTCATTTAAATTCACCCTTTTATACAGTTTGTCAAACTGAGACCATCCAGCCAGTAAATGTTCTGGGTGAGTGTTGAATCTCTAAATTCCAGTCAGTCGTGGTGAATGAGCTTAACCAAAGCTGTGGGCATATTCTACTTTCCTGTGGTGACGCTGTTGATTAGATTTGGCTGTTTTGTGGCTTTTAGTTAAAATGACAATAAGGTTTATGGTACATTTGGCCATTAATATATTTATTTTGCACCAAGTAACGTGTAACTTTTTCTTAGTAAAACAATGAGAGATGCAACAGATGGGTATGATGTATACTCATGTATACTCATGTATATGTATACTCATGTATACTCATGTTTACTCATGTATACTCATGTATATGTATACTCATGTATACTCATGTATACTCATGTATACTCATGTTTACTCATGTATACTCATGTTTACTCATGTATACTCATGTATACTCATGTATACTCATGTATACTCATGTATACTCATGTTTACTCATGTATACTCATGTATACTCATGTATACTCATGTATACTCATGTTTACTCATGTATACTCATGTATACTCATGTATCTCATGTTTACTCATGTATACTCATGTATACTCATGTATACTCATGTATACTCATGTATACTCATGTATATGTATACTCATGTTTACTCATGTATACTCATGTATACTCATGTTTACTCATGTATACTCATGTTTACTCATGTATACTCATGTTTACTCATGTATACTCATGTATACTCATGTATACTCATGTATACTCATGTTTACTCATGTATACTCATGTATACTCATGTATACTCATGTTTACTCATGTATACTCATGTTTACTCATGTATACTCATGTTTACTCATGTATACTCATGTATACTCATGTATACTCATGTATACTCATGTATACTCATGTATACTCATGTATACTCATGTTTACTCATGTATACTCATGTTTACTCATGTTTACTCATGTATACTCATGTATACTCATGTTTACTCATGTTTACTCATGTATACTCATGTATACTCATGTATACTCATGTATACTCATGTATACTCATGTATACTCATGTATCTCATGTATACTCATGTTTACTCATGTTTACTCATGTATACTCATGTATACTCATGTATCTCATGTATACTCATGTTTACTCATGTTTACTCATGTATACTCATGTATACTCATGTATACTCATGTATACTCATGTATCTCATGTATACTCATGTATCTCATGTATACTCATGTATACTCATGTATACTCATGTTTACTCATGTTTACTCATGTTTACTCATGTTTACTCATGTTTACTCATGTATACTCATGTATACTCATGTATCTCATGTATACTCATGTATACTCATGTATACTCATGTATACTCATGTATCTCATGTATACTCATGTATCTCATGTATACTCATGTATCTCATGTATACTCATGTATCTCATGTATACTCATGTTTACTCATGTTTACTCATGTATACTCATGTATACTCATGTATCTCATGTATACTCATGTTTACTCATGTTTACTCATGTATACTCATGTATACTCATGTATACTCATGTATACTCATGTATCTCATGTATACTCATGTATCTCATGTTTACTCATGTATACTCATGTTTACTCATGTTTACTCATGTTTACTCATGTTTACTCATGTTTACTCATGTTTACTCATGTATACTCATGTATACTCATGTATACTCATGTATACTCATGTATACTCATGTATCTCATGTATACTCATGTATCTCATGTATACTCATGTATCTCATGTATACTCATTTATACTCATGTATCTCATGTATACTCATGTTTACTCATGTATACTCATGTATACTCATGTATCTCATGTTTACTCATGTTTTGCTACTCTCTTGTTGGTGAAGGTGATTTGCTGATAAAGTGTTCAATTTATTCAATATCTCTATAGATCTTGTTTGTGTTTTCTCCCAATGATGTTGGACACCATATTTAGACCTTCAGACCAGGATCAAACTCTACTGTCTGTACTGTCTGTACTGTCTGTACTGTCTGGACTGTCTGTACTGTCTGTACTGTCTGTACTGTCTGGACTGTCTGTACTGTCTGTACTGCCTGTACTGTCTGTACTGTCTGTACTGTCTGTACTGTCTCTAATGTCTGTACTGTCTGTACTGCCTGTACTGTCTGTACTGTCTGTACTGTCTGTACTGTCTGTACTGTCTGTACTGTCTCTAATGTCTGTACTGTCTGTACTGGCTCTACTGTCTGTACTGTCTCTACTGTCTCTACTGTCTCTACTGTCTGTACTGTCTCTACTGTCTGTACTGACTCTACTGTCTGTACTGTCTGTACTGTCTCTACTGTCTGTACTGTCTGTACTGTCTCTACTGTCTGTACTGTCTCTACTGTATGTACTGTCTCTACTGTCTGTACTGACTCTACTGTCTGTACCGTCTGTACTGTCTGTACTGTCTCTACTGTATGTACTGTCTCTACTGTCTGTACTAACTCTACTGACTCTACTGTCTGTACTGTCTGTACTGTCTGTACTGTCTGTACTGTCTGTACTGTGTACCTCCCTACACCAATCCAACGTTGTTGTTTTTTACATTTTTGGGGAGTAGTGAATGAGTGCACAGTTCAGGGAGAATAGCAGGTTATTGGGTGGTATTCCCAGTGCCTGTACAATGACCAGGAATCTAACATTATGTTCATCAAGGTCTCCAGCAGAGGTCCTCAGGTTTGAGTTCACCCTCTTCAGCATGGGTCAAAACATGTTCCTAACCCCATGTTTCTAGCTATTATTATAATCATCTATAATTGTTTATTATAATAATCTATAAAGTGGTAGATAAACATGAAATAATTATATGTCACAGCGTAAACAAAAACATTTTCTGGAAAAATTGCAGCTTTCACAACTCCTTGGTTGGATGAGAAATGAAGTTAGATTTACTCTGTTGTCTCTGCTGCCTGTCTCTGTGTCTGTTTGTTCGGTGTTGGTAGCTACCTTCCATTTGATTTACTCTGTCCCATGCCCGACCACACCACCAACATATATCATTTCAAATATTTACCTCGTTCCCTCAGCTAATTTCAAAGGTTTATTTCCCCGAAATGAATCCTCTTCATCAAATCCATTGATCCTTGCAAATCTGGGAGCAATATCAATGTTTGTATAATAAATTGACCTGTAATGTTAATTATGTTAAGGGAAATAGAAAAAGGGGAGGGGGGGGGGTTTAAAAAAAAAGTCCATTAACATTTGTGCCTTGTGAGTTTGTGCTGTTAATTTAAAACATTTAAGTCTGGAAATGAGCTTCTCCATCAAACGTCCCAGACCCATTTACATTTCTTGCATACAAGTCAATTTGTGGCTGCCCCGGCACATAAATCATTGCCAGTGGATTGCTGTGTCGGTACCTCAAGACATTACCCTGGCGCTGGGTACTTAAAAAAAAAAAATCCCATTTACAACTCCATTTGCACAAAAAAACAGTTGGCTTTTACTAGACCTTCACACTTCTCTCAGCAAAATGAAGATTAAACAGCAATGCCTTATAGAGTTTTACAGCAGGTAGATGTGTTACAATGGTTTTCCATTCCCTTTTGTCTTCTCCTTTCCAGTGGTTAACTCATGTACTCCCAGCTCTGTGTCTGGAGAGCCCAATAAACAGGTATCATTATGGTAGTGTGGTTGGTCAGACTAATAAACAGGTATCAGTATGGTAGTGTGGTTGGTCAGACTAATAAACAGGTATCATTATGGTAGTGTGGTTGGTCAGACTAATAAACAGGTATCATTATGGTAGTGTGGTTGGTCAGACTAATAAACAGGTATCATTATGGTAGTGTGGTTGGTCAGACTAATAAACAGGTATCATTATGGTAGTGTGGTTGGTCAGACTAATAAACAGGTATCATTATGTTAGTGTGGTTGGTCAGACTAATAAACAGGTATCAGTATGGTAGTGTGGTTGGTCAGACTAATAAACAGGTATCAGTATGGTAGTGTGGTTGGTCAGACTAATACACAGGTATCATTATGGTAGTGTGGTTGGTCAGACTAATAAACAGGTATCAGTATGTTAGTGTTGTTGGTCAGACTAATACACAGGTATCAGTATGGTAGTGTGGTTGGTCAGACTAATACACAGGTATCATTATGGTAGTGTGGTTGGTCAGACTAATACACAGGTATCATTATGGTAGTGTGGTTGGTCAGACTAATAAACAGGTATCAGTATGGTAGTGTGGTTGGTCAGACTAATAAACAGGTATCAGTATGGTAGTGTGGTTGGTCAGACTAATACACAGGTATCATTATGGTAGTGTGGTTGGTCAGACTAATACACAGGTATCATTATGGTAGAGTGGTTGGTCAGACTAATACACAGGTATCATTATGGTAGTGTGGTTGGTCAGACTAATAAACAGGTATCATTATGGTAGTGTGGTTGGTCAGACTAATACACAGGTATCATTATGGTAGTGTGGTTGGTCAGACTAATACACAGGTATCAGTATGGTAGTGTGGTTGGTCAGACTAATACACAGGTATCATTATGGTAGTGTGGTTGGTCAGACTAATACACAGGTATCATTATGGTAGTGTGGTTGGTCAGACTAATAAACAGGTATCATTATGGTAGTGTGGTTGGTCAGACTAATAAACAGGTATCATTATGGTAGTGTGGTTGGTCAGACTAATACACAGGTATCATTATGGTAGTGTGGTTGGTCAGACTAATAAACAGGTATCATTATGGTAGTGTGGTTGGTCAGACTAATACACAGGTATCATTATGGTAGTGTGGTTGGTCAGACTAATACACAGGTATCATTATGGTAGTGTGGTTGGTCAGACTAATAAACAGGTATCATTATGGTAGTGTGGTTGGTCAGACTAATAAACAGGTATCATTATGGTAGTGTGGTTGGTCAGACTAATACACAGGTATCATTATGGTAGTGTGGTTGGTCAGACTAATAAACAGGTATCAGTATGGTAGTGTGATTTGAAAACGCCTCCAATGCTACACTGCATAGTACATATGAACATTTCTTATTTTGGTGGTCAAGAAATACAGAAATAAATGCAAAAAAATAGTATTATTCTTATTATGATTATTATGAAAAGTATTGTTGTCGCTATTATTGTTATTATTATTAGTAGTAGTAGCATTAGTAGTGTTATTGGTAGTAGAGGTAGTAATAGCAGTAGTAGTAATAGTAGTAGTAGTATTGTTATTAGTATTATTTTTAGCAGTACAGTAGTAGTAGTAGTAATAGTAGTATTATTGTTATTATTATTTTTTTAGCAGTATAGTAGTAGTAGTAGTAGGTTTAGTAGTAGTAGTAGTCATAGTAGTAGTAGTATTAGTAGTATTAGTAGTAGTGGTAGTAGTTATAGTAGTATTAGTAGTAGTAGTAGTAGTAGTAGTTGTAGTTATAGTAGTAGTAGTATTATTGTTATTATTATTATTTTTAACAGTACAGTGGTGGTAGTAGTAGTAGTAATAGTAGTAATAGTAGTAGTAGTAGTAATTGTAATAGTAATAGTAGTAGTATTAGGTTTGGTAGTAGGAATAGTAGTAGTAGTAGTAGTGTTGTTATTGTTATTATTTTTAGCAGTAAAGTTGAAGTAGTAGTAGTAGTATTAGTAGTAGTAGTAGGTTTAGTAATAGTAATAGTAGTAATAGTAGTAGTGTTGTTATAATTATTATTTTTAGCAGTATAGTTGAAGTAGTAGTAGTAGTAGGTTTAGTAGTAGTAATAGTAGTACTAATAGTAGTAGTAGTAGTAGTAGGTTTAGTAGTAGTAATAGTAGTAGTAGTAGTAGTAGTAGTAGTAGGTTTAGTAGTAGTAATAGTAGTACTAGTAGTAGTGTTGTTATTAGTATTATTTCTAGCAGTACAGTAGTAGTACAGTAATAGTGACAGTGGCTCTCTTCATCTCCTCAAAACTAACAACACCTTGCTGTAGAGAAATAGCAATAAACCCACACATAGTGGGTCTGTTTGCAGTGCTCAAACTCACCATCAATAATGGCCTGATAAAAGAGATGCTATCTGGTCGGGCGGAAAGCAGTGGTCAGTAAAATAGGTACAATATTGTGTCAGGTATCAGGACATAATTGATGACCCCTTTCACGCGGATCTCAAACGGGGCATTGGGAAATCATTTTCAATCTTTGGCTTAGCGGAAGAAACAAATGCTTCTGGCTTGCTTTGTCAATTCTCACTCCTTAGGGTCAAACAAACTGCTTTTCCAGGGCTAGGCTTAGAGGCTGGTGTACAGGCAGCCAAGCTGAAAATGTCCCCTGTCCTCCACAAAATGATGCAATGTAGCATTTCATATACCAACAGTTTGTTATTTGTCATTGACAAAGTTATAATAGGAGAAGCCTTCATATTCATTGACCAGGTGACCCTTCCAATCCCAAAGCCTCCAGTCCCATCCTAGCAGTAGAGAGTAGTCCCAAATGGCACTATATTCCCTCAATAGTGCACTACTTTTGACCAGATCCCCATTGGCCCTGGTCAAAGGTAGTGCACTATAAAGGGCAGAGGGTTCCATTTGGGACGTACACCCCAGGAGTCCCTGAGCCATGTTCCAGCACTTCTCACATTAATGTTGTGGGGACACAATTTATTAAAGCAGAGAGAGAAGGAAGACAGAGTGTAAAAAAGGGGAAGTGGGATCAAGTACAAGAACAGGAAGCAGGGTGGTATGTGGGTTTATGGCCTGCTGAACACAACACACACAGGGACAGGTTTACTGAAGATTTTATAACGATTTTATAACGATTTACTAAAGATTTACTAAAGATTTACTTAAGATTTAATTATGATTAATTGAAGATTTACAGATCATTTCCTAAAGAGTTACTGAATATTTTCTAACATTTTCTAAAGATTTCCTAAAAATTTAATTAAGATTTATTGAAGATTTACAGTTGATTTACTAAAGAGTTACTGAATATTTACTAACATTTACTGTAGATTTACTGAACATTTCCTAAAGATATGAAGTTAGGTATAGGCTAAAACTCCAAAACAAACTGTATTCATTTTACCTTAATGTTTTGTTATTTATCTTAACCCTTAGTTGACCCTTTTGATCTGTCGCCAATGTTACATTTACAACACCACCTCCAAAAGGATTATGGGTAAATAGGTTGCTTTTGATCGGTCACCAATGTTACATTTACAACACCACCTCCAAAAGGATTATGGGTAAATAGGTTGCTTTTGATCTGTCGCCAATGTTACATTTACAACACCACCTCCAAAAGGATTATGGGTAAATAGGTTGCTTTTGTAAACAGCAAAACACTTTGGAATACAACGTTTTTGTGCAAAACGATATTAATTTCCTGTTTTTTTTAAACAGTCGCAAACTTAGGTGCAAACGCTTAATTAATCTGTCCTACACCGTCTTCTGTCTGCCCTGACAGCTGGAGGGGGAGAAAAGGAGGCTGGAGAAATGTGATGATTCTCTTGTGACCTTAAGGCCAATTAGTGTTCTCATGGCACCTTATTTGATTTTAGTTAGTGTTAGCTAGTTGTCTACTCAGCAACTGCCTGACTGATTAGTTTAACACGGGCTCAATTCTGACAATCCAAGAGCCTCACGGACAAAGGGAACTATGGGAAGAAATATTCCCAAAGCCCCGAGTCGAGACAAAGGAGAGATATAGAGAGTGACGTAATGAGCACAACTTAAAAGTGAGAACATAAAAAAAATAACATCTGTTTTCAAATGAATTTGGAATAATTAAGGAGAATATAGCAGGACTGAGGCATTGAACTAAACAGCTTTCTGTGTGATCACATTTTTCTAATGTCACTCACAACCAACGGCTGACATTAAATCTAACAGGAAATTACAATAGTCATAAAATCAAAGCATAATTAAGTGAAGATATCATGAACTAACAGGATTAAGATGAAATCGTTTTTGAACCAGGATTATCCTCATAAACTCTGACAGAGGTACCTAACAATGACCTGCTGTATTTAAAAACCTCTTAACACAACCACCACAGCCCGTCTTATTCACTGGGGGAGTTTCCCACAAGCATTAAGATAATCGTTCGTCCATTGACTACAATGGATTCAAGATGATTTTATAGCTAAAGATAATCTTTATGTTTTTGGGGGAAAGTCACCTCATTCTAGTTACACAAAAAATGTCTGTCATAATGATTTATTACTTGTAATTACAAGCCAATAAAATACCTTTCCTTTTACAAAAGTTTTCAAAACATCTTGTCCTCTCTCCTTCTCCTCCTAGGTTCCCAGCGCGCGACCGGGATTGGGAATGCTTTCAATTTCCTCTGCCTCCTACCGCCTGGAGCCTAGCTGCTTGTCAGTGTCCATAGGGGGGAAAAGGACCAGGACCTGCCACGCGTATGGGAGCCCCACATTTCACAGCCAGCCTCTGTCTCTGTGTGTGTCCCAACTGGCACCCTATTCCCTACATATTTCACTACATTTGATCAAACGGAGTGCACTTATTTAGGGAATAGGGTGCTATTTGTAACACGGTCATTGTGTCCACAGGCCTCCTGCCTGTCCCGAGCCTGCCTCCTCCTGTCTCCTCCTGCCTGTATGAAACCAACAGTTTATTCTCTAGCAGCAGGGCCTGGAGCAAGCTCCGAGGGGGAGCATTGTACGGCATTACCAAGACAATGGTGCCATATGGGGAACAGAAGGATCTCCTGCTCAGACTATTCAGCGGGAAAGACTACGGAGCAAACGCCAATCCACGTATACATGGCAGCGGTCACTTCAAGGTTACACTTTTTAGCATAACAACTGAATGAAAAAGTGAAAAGTCATTTTATTCCCATTTAGGGCTATTATTGGCGTGGAGCGCGTTGGAGGAAAAGGGGGGGGGGGTGTTGGTCCTTAACAATACGAGTCACAGTCAACAGACTGGCTGGGGCTCACAGAGGGAGTGATAATGGGGTTGTATCATGTTCATCAAATCTACATCCAGTCAAAGGGAGTGCCCCGCTGGTTTGTGTATGTTGACACTGGGCCACACTGTGATTGTGTCTACATTATTGTAAACGTAGGTCAGCAATGCATAAAGGGAGAATTGATATTTAAACACCAATATATCTATTTTTTTATTCTAAAAATAAAATGTGTGTGTGTGTTTTAAAAAATATATATTTTTGACAAATCCTAAAGATAGAATATCTATGTTATTTATTTTCCATAAGGTTACAAAAATAGACTGTGACGTCACATCCAAGTCAAGACGGCAATCAGATCCAATAATAAATGTCTGAACATCTTGGTGTTGATTGGAGCGTCACAGATCTTAAAATGGTACATTTCAGATCCAATCCATTGGTGGAGTATGGTGTCTTCACACACAGCCAGCAAAGCAGGGAATGTCATATGGTGAAGTGTTGCTTGATCTGCAGCAACTAAATCATTGCCAAGAGACGTTTTGGAGTGGATGCATTTAACACAGACTCTTCAGTCTGAACTGCAGAATACCTGACAGACAGACACTATGTTAACGTGTCAATAATCCCTTCACTCTTATAACTTAAACAACATACCAGCAAATCTAGCACAAATTGTGTTTAATATATTGTTCTAATATTAAAGGGTAAGCGTGTGTCCTTTTCTTAAAGACCTTTTTTTTATATATAGTTTATGAAAAAAATCACTGCATATAGTTTAAGAAAAAAATCACTGCATATAGTTTAAGAAAAAAATCACTGCATATAGTTTAAGAAAAAAATCACTGCATATAGTTTAAGAAAAAAATCACTGCATATAGTTTAAGAAAAAAATCACTGCACTTGAAATGATTATTGGTTCCAATGGTGTCAATCATTATTGTTCCATCTGCATGTAATGAATTGATTATGCTCATAATCTACCTCATAATGGCTTAAGGACACCAAAGAGTCCTCTAAAGAAGATGAGAACCTATTGATCCACAAGATAAATGCTCTTTGGAATGTTAATAGTCTAATGTGCTTTAATGATTTCTCTCTGCATTTTTCCCCCCACCAAGGACAGGATAATTTACACTTAACGGGGCTATTCAAAGCAGCAGCTAGAGCAACTGGATGTTTCCTGTATATAAATGCAGGGCTGTAGAGTCCAAGGCCTAGAGTTGTTGATCAGGCTAACCATTAGTTTGTCTTTATTTGCTTTCTTCCAAGGCAATTATATTGGATTCACGATTTTGTTAGAGGATAGGGAGGAATAACATTAGCTGGCAGTCTCCATTTTGAGAATGGACTATCCAGGCCTAATAAACAGTATGAATGGACTGTCCAGGCCTAATAAACAGTATGAATGGACTACCCAGGCCTAGTAAACAGTATGAATGGACTGTCCAGGCCTAATAAACAGTATGAATGGACTACCCAGGCCTAGTAAACAGTATGAATGGACTGTCCAGGCCTAGTAAACAGTATGAATGGACTACCCAGGCCTAATAAACAGTATGAATGGACTATCCAGGCCTAGTAAACAGTATGAATGGACTATCCAGGCCTAATAAACAGTATGAATGGACTACCCAGGCCTAGTAAACAGTATGAATGGACTGTCCAGGCTTAATAACCAGTATGAATGGACTATCCAGGCCTAATAAACAGTATGAATGGACTGTCCAGGTGTAGTAAACAGTGTAATATCCCTTTAAGGCCTTGACTTCCTCACAGTGACCCAAGACTTCATTCTCTACCAAATAAACAATACAAGCACACACAACAGTCACCATATCAGGCCACAGAACTACATCAGGCCACAGAACTACATTAGGCCACAGAACTACATTAGGCCACAGAACCACATCAGGCCACAGAACCACATCAGGCCACAGAACTACATTAGGCCACAGAACCACATCAGGCCACAGAACTATATTAGGCCACAGAACCACATTAGGCCACAGAACCACATCAGGCCACAGAACTACATTAGGCCACAGAACCACATCAGGCCACAGAACTATATTAGGCCACAGAACTACATTAGGCCACAGAACTACATTAGGCCACAGAACCACATCAGGCCACAGAACCACATCAGGCCACAGAACTACATTAGGCCACAGAACCACATCAGGCCACAGAACTATATTAGGCCACAGAACCACATTAGGCCACATAATTACATTAGGCCACATAACTACATCAGGCCACAGAACCACATCAGGCCACAGAACTATATTAGGCCACAGAACCACATTAGGCCACATAATTACATTAGGCCACATAACTACATCAAGCCACATAACCACATTAGGCCACATAACTACATTAGGCCACAGAACTACATTAGGCTCATAATTACATTAGGCCACATAATTACATTAGGCCACATTACTACATTAGGCCACATTACTACATTAGACCACAGAAATACATTAGGCCACAGAACTACATTAGGCCACAGAACTACATTAGCCAATAGAACCACATTAGGCCATAGAACCACATTAGGCCTTAGAACGACATTAGGCCACATAATTACATTAGGCCACAGTAGGCCACAGAACTACATTAGGCCACAGAACTACATTAGGCCACATAACTACATTAGGCCACAGAACTACATTAGGCCACATAACTACATTAGGCCACATAACTACATTAGGCCACATAACCACATTAGGCCACAGAACCACATTAGGCCATAGAACCACATTAGGCCATAGAACCACATTAGACCATAGAACCACATTAGGCCATAGAACCACATTAGGCCATAGAACCACATTAGGCCACATAATTAGGCCACAATACTATTAGGCCACAATACTACATTAGGCCACATAATTACATTAGGCCACAGAACTACATTAGGCCACAGAACTACATTAGGCCACATAACTACATTAGGCCACATAACTACATTAGGCCACATAATTACATTAGGCCACAGAAATACATTAGGCCACAGAACTACATTAGGCCACAGAACTACATTAGCCAATAGAACCACATTAGGCCATAGAACCACATTAGGCCACATAATTATATTAGGCCACATAACTACATTAGGCCACATAATTACATTAGGCCACATAATTACATTAGGCCACATTACTACATTAGGCCACATTACTACATTAGACCACAGAAATACATTAGGCCACAGAACTACATTAGGCCACAGAACTACATTAGCCAATAGAACCACATTAGGCCATAGAACCACATTAGGCCTTAGAACGACATTAGGCCACATAATTACATTAGGCCACAGTAGGCCACAGAACTACATTAGGCCACAGAACTACATTAGGCCACATAACTACATTAGGCCACAGAACTACATTAGGCCACATAACTACATTAGGCCACATAACTACATTAGGCCACATAACCACATTAGGCCACAGAACCACATTAGGCCATAGAACCACATTAGGCCATAGAACCACATTAGACCATAGAACCACATTAGGCCATAGAACCACATTAGGCCATAGAACCACATTAGGCCACATAATTATATTAGGCCACAATACTACATTAGGCCACATAATTACATTAGGCCACAGAACTACATTAGGCCACAGAACTACATTAGGCCACAGAACTACATTAGGCCATAGAACCACATTAGGCCACATAACTACATTAGGCCACAATACTACATTAGGCCACAGAACTATATTAGACCACAGAACTACATTAGGCCACAGAACTACATTAGGCCACAGAACCACATTAGGCCATAGAACTACATTAGGCCACAGAACTACATTAGGCCACAGAACTACATTAGGCCATAGAACTACATTAGGCCACATAATTACATTAGGCCACAATACTACATTAGGCCATAGAACCACATTAGGCCACATAATTAGATTAGGCCACAATACTACATTAGGCCACAGTAGGCCACAGAACTACATTAGGCCACAGAACTACATTAGGCCACATAACTACATTAGGCCACATAACTATATTACGCCACATAACTACATTAGGCCACATAATTACATTAGGCCACATAATTACATTAGGCCACATTACTACATTAGGCCACATTACTACATTAGACCACAGAAATACATTAGGCCACAGAACTACATTAGGCCACAGAACTACATTAGCCAATAGAACCACATTAGGCCATAGAACCACATTAGGCCTTAGAACGACATTAGGCCACATAATTACATTAGGCCACAGTAGGCCACAGAACTACATTAGGCCACAGAACTACATTAGGCCACATAACTACATTAGGCCACAGAACTACATTAGGCCACATAACTACATTAGGCCACATAACTACATTAGGCCACATAACCACATTAGGCCACAGAACCACATTAGGCCATAGAACCACATTAGGCCATAACCACATTAGGCCACATTAGACCATAGAACCACATTAGGCCATAGAACCACATTAGGCCATAGAACCACATTAGGCCACATAATTATATTAGGCCACAATACTACATTAGGCCACATAATTACATTAGGCCACAGAACTACATTAGGCCACAGAACTACATTAGGCCACATAACTACATTAGGCCACAGAACACATTAGGCCAACTACATTAGGCCACATAATTACATTAGGCCACAGAAATACATTAGGCCACAGAACTACATTAGGCCACAGAACTACATTAGCCAATAGAACCACATTAGGCCATAGAACCACATTAGGCCACATAATTATATTAGGCCACATAACTACATTAGGCCACATAATTACATTAGGCCACATAATTACATTAGGCCACATTACTACATTAGGCCACATTACTACATTAGACCACAGAAATACATTAGGCCACAGAACTACATTAGGCCACAGAACTACATTAGCCAATAGAACCACATTAGGCCATAGAACCACATTAGGCCTTAGAACGACATTAGGCCACATAATTACATTAGGCCACAGTAGGCCACAGAACTACATTAGGCCACAGAACTACATTAGGCCACATAACTACATTAGGCCACAGAACTACATTAGGCCACATAACTACATTAGGCCACATAACTACATTAGGCCACATAACCACATTAGGCCACAGAACCACATTAGGCCATAGAACCACATTAGGCCATAGAACCACATTAGACCATAGAACCACATTAGGCCATAGAACCACATTAGGCCACAGTAGGCCAAGAACATTAGGCCATAGAACCACATTAGGCCACATAATTATATTAGGCCACAATACTACATTAGGCCACACATAATTACATTAGGCCACAGAACTACATTAGGCCACAGAACTACATTAGGCCACAGAACTACATTAGGCCATAGAACCACATTAGGCCACATAACTACATTAGGCCACAATACTACATTAGGCCACAGAACTATATTAGACCACAGAACTACATTAGGCCACAGAACTACATTAGGCCACAGAACCACATTAGGCCATAGAACTACATTAGGCCACAGAACTACATTAGGCCACAGAACTACATTAGGCCATAGAACTACATTAGGCCACATAATTACATTAGGCCACAATACTACATTAGGCCATAGAACCACATTAGGCCACATAATTAGATTAGGCCACAATACTACATTAGGCCACAGTAGGCCACAGAACTACATTAGGCCACAGAACTACATTAGGCCACATAACTATATTACGCCACATAACTACATTAGGCCACATAACTACATTAGACCACATAACTACATTAGGCCACAGAACTACATTAGGCCATAGAACCACATTATGCCACATAACTACATTAGGCCACATAACCACATTAGGCCACATAACTACATTAGGCCACAGAACTACATTAGGCCATAGAACCACATTAGGCCACATAACTACATTAGGCCACAATACTACATTAGGCCACAGAACTATATTAGACCACAGAACTACATTAGGCCACAGAACTACATTAGGCCACAGAACCACATTAGACCATAGAACTACATTAGGCCACAGAACTACATTAGGCCACAGAACTACATTAGGCCATAGAACTACATTAGGCCACATAATTACATTAGGCCACAATACTACATTAGGCCATAGAACCACATTAGGCCACATAATTAGATTAGGCCACAATACTACATTAGGCCACAGTAGGCCACAGAACTACATTAGGCCACAGAACTACATTAGGCCACAGAACTACATTAGGCCACAGAACCACATTAGGCCACAGAACTACATTAGGCCACAGAACTACATTAGACCACAGAACTACATTAGGCCATAGAACCACATTAGGCCACATAATTACATTAGGCCACAATACTACATAAGGCCATAGAACCACATCAGGCCACATAATTACATTAGGCCACAATACTACATTAGGCCATAGAACCACATTAGGCCACAATACTACATTAGGCCATAGAACCACATTAGGCCACATAATTACATTAGGCCATAGAACCACATTAGGCCACATAATTACATTAGGCCATAGAACCACATTAGGCCACAGAACTACATTAGGTCAACCACATTAGGCCATAGAACCACATTAGGCCATAGAACCACATAAGGCCATAGAACCACATTAGGCCACACACATTAGGCCATAGAACCACATTAGGCCACATAATTACATTAGGCCATAGAACTACATTAGGCCACATAACTATATTAGACCACATTAGGCCACATAACTACATTAGGCCACATAACTACATTAGGCCACATAATTACATTTGGCCACATAACTACATTAGGCCACAGAACTACATTAGGCCACATAACCACATTAGGCCACATAACTACATTAGGCCACATAACTATATTAGGCCACAGAACTACATTAGGCCACATAACTACTAAAACAAAAGCACTTATTAGCCTACTTTTTGTCCTATGTTATATGTGAAAATATAATGCTAATTTACATGCACAACATCATGAAGAGCAGGTCATTGCCTTGTGCATGTCTATACTGTAATACTGGCTGGGGTTAGTTATTTGCTGAATTTTATGTTATCCTTGACTTTTAGAATTCCATCTCTCACCCTGTGGGGAATTTTAATCTCGGACAAAGGCATTGTGGTATGACAAACCAGAGACGTAATGCGCCTCTTTTAAATGTTTATGTCTTGTGAGGTATTGCTTTAGTAGTTTCTAGGAAATAAATGACATTGCCTTTCCTTCTCCAGGAGATGAAAAGCATCTCTTTAACATGCTCAGTGTTCGCTGTCTGGGCCACATCTGCCCGTTGACAAACAGCTAAGGAGTGAACCTGAGTCTATGTTCCCTTTACTGGCAATTTTTACATTTTATCATTGAAGTCAATGAGCCAATCTGCAATTTACGCCGCCGAGAGCGGGATGAGTGTATTCAGGACCCGGTCACACACCCAATCTCCTACTAAAGAGCAGCGATAATGTAATAATGCCTCACTGCTGTGCCAGTCTGTAATGGTGCTGAACATCTCCCATTCACCACTACCTGATCATTGCTTTAACAGAATAATACATTACCAGTCGGCGCTCTGGAAATAGCTGTAAACCGCCAACTTTATCTTGGGGGGGGAAATGCATGCGGGCGGAACTCCTTTTTACCTTACGAAACGACGTCCCAGTTTCTCACGTCGGTAATAAAACGACGACGCTATCTGGATGAAATGGAAAAGAGATTGAAACTCTTTTGCCCCTGACAAATGGCCGATGCTTTAGACACTTGAGAGAGAGGTGATACTATGGCACCTCATATACATACAGCCGTCGTGGCCACAAGACGCTAATCAGTATTATCCACTTAGATGGAAAAATAAAACATGTAGAGGAGAATGTCCTATATTCCACTTTTCAAATGTACGATAGAGTCTTATCGATCTGGTCTTTCACAGTATTTTCTAACCCAGTCAATGTGGCCCCTCCTTGACTGATGACACTGAAGCCCTCTGTCAATAATTACCTTCGTAAATGGGCCTAAATGGGCCAAGAAAGGCCAATGTTGTGACTGCTCACCCTATAGACATTACATCCTGAAATATATGATTACAAACACCTTTAACCAGTGTGTGTGTGTGTGTGTGTGTGTGTGTGCGTGTGTGTGTGTGTGTGTGTGTGTGTGTGTGTGTGTGTGTGTGTGTGTGTGCGTGTGTGTGTGCGTGCGTGCGTGCGTGCGTGTGTGTGTGCTGTGCGGTGTTAGTGTACGTAACCCGTTAATATAGATTAGGTTAAGTGCGTGTCGTGTGCGTGATGACGTGTGCGTGTAATGATATGGATGCACAGGCTGTGTGTGTGTGTGTGCGTGTGTGTGTGCGTGTGCGTGTGTGTGTGGGACAGTGTGTGACTGAAGGATGGATCAGAATATGGGACGTGTGCGTGTGGATGGATTGTATGTGACAGTGTGTGACTGTGGTGTGTATGTTTGTGTGTGACTGTTTGGATGTGTGTGTGGGACGTGTGTGACTGTGATGGATGAATATGGGACAGAGAGAGACTGTGGATGGATGTGTGTGTGTGTGTGTGTGTGTGTGTGTGTGTGTGTGGATGGACCAGTGTGGACAGAGTGTGACTGAAGGATGGACCAGAATATGGGACAGTGTGCGTGAAGGATGGACCAGTTTGTGTGTGTGTGTGTGCGTGTGGATGTTTGTGTGTGTGTGTGAAGGATGGACGAATATGGGACAGTGAGAGACTGAAGGATGGATGAATATGGGACAGAGTGAGACTGCGTGGACCAGAATGGGACGAGAGTGAAGGATGGACGAATATGGGACAGAGAGAGACTGAAGGATGGATCAGAATATGGGACAGAGAGAGACTGAAGGATGGACCAGAATGTGCGTGTGAGAGTGAAGGATGGACCAGAATATGTGTGTGTGTGTGTGTGTGTGTGTGTGGACGTGTGCGTGTGCGTGTGCGTGTGGGACAGTGTGTGTGTGTGATGGATCAGTTTGTGTATCTGTGCAGGTGTTATGTACAGTAACCCATTAATATAGATCAGGGTTATAAGGTTAATGTTTCAGAAATCGGACATACTGAGATGCATAGACATGAAGAACACAATCAATAGAAATGTAATGATATGGATCACAGGCTGTATAAAGGGTAAAGAAGTACTGTAAAAGAGGCCCAGAATAGGGACAGAGAGAGACTGAAGGATGGATCAGAATATGGGACAGAGAGAGACTGAAGGATGGATCAGAATATGGGACAGAGAGAGACTGAAGGATGGATCAGAATATGGGACAGAGAGAGACTGAAGGATGGATCAGAATATGGGACAGAGAGAGACTGAAGGATGGATCAGAATATGGGACAGAGAGAGACTGAAGGATGGATCAGAATATGGGACAGAGAGAGACTGAAGGATGGATCAGAATATGGGACAGAGAGAGAGACTGAAGGATGGACCAGAATATGGGACAGAGAGAGACTGAAGGATGGATCAGAATATGGGACAGAGAGAGACTGAAGGATGGACCAGAATATGGGACAGAGAGAGACTGAAGGATGGATCAGAATATGGGACAGAGAGAGACTGAAGGATGGACCAGAATATGGGACAGAGAGAGACTGAAGGATGGATCAGAATATGGGACAGAGAGAGACTGAAGGATGGATCAGAATATGGGACAGAGAGAGACTGAAGGATGGATCAGAATATGGGACAGAGAGAGACTGAAGGATGGATCAGAATATGGGACAGAGAGAGACTGAAGGATGGATCAGAATATGGGACAGAGAGAGACTGAAGGATGGATCAGAATATGGGACAGAGAGAGACTGAAGGATGGATCAGAATATGGGACAGAGAGAGACTGAAGGATGGATCAGAATATGGGACAGAGAGAGACTGAAGGATGGACCAGAATATGGGACAGAGAGAGACTGAAGGATGGACCAGAATATGGGACAGAGAGAGACTGAAGGATGGACCAGGATGGATCAGAATATGGGACAGAGAGAGACTGAAGGATGGACCAGAATATGGGACAGAGAGAGACTGAAGGATGGATCAGAATATGGGACAGAGAGAGACTGAAGGATGGATCAGAATATGGGACAGAGAGAGACTGACAGAAATGAGTCAGGGGATCAGAATATGGGACAGAGAGAGACTGAAGGATGGATCAGAATATGGGACAGAGGAGAGACTGAAGGATGGATCAGAATATGGGACAGAGAGAGACTGAAGGATGGATCAGAATATGGGACAGAGAGAGACTGAAGGATGGATCAGAATATGGGACAGAGAGAGACTGAAGGATGGATCAGAATATGGGACAGAGAGAGACTGAAGGATGGATCAGAATATGGGACAGAGAGAGACTGAAGGATGGATCAGAATATGGGACAGAGAGAGACTGAAGGATGGATCAGAATATGGGACAGAGAGAGACTGAAGGATGGATCAGAATATGGGACAGAGAGAGACTGAAGGATGGATCAGAATATGGGACAGAGGACAGAGACTGAAGGATGGATCAGAATATGGGACAGAGAGAGACTGAAGGATGGACCAGTATAGGGGACAGAGAGAGACTGAAGGATGGATCAGAGATATGGGACAGAGAGAGACTGAAGGATGGATCAGAATATGGGACAGAGAGAGACTGAAGGATGGATCAGAATATGGGACAGAGAGAGACTGAAGGATGGACAGGGTATAGGGGACAGAGGGGAGAGACTGAAGGATGGACAGAGACAGTATACAGGGGACAGACAGAAGGGGGTCAGGGGGGACAGAGACAGGGGACAGGTGACAGAGACAGGGAACAGGGGGACAGGGGGGACAGAAACAGGGAGACACAGGGGGAAGAGACAGGGGACAGGGACAGAGGCAGGGGACAGGGACAGAGACAGGGGGACAGACAGAGGGGGACAGAACCAGAGACAGGGGAGACAGGGGACAGGGGACAGACAGGGGAGACAGGGGACAGGGGACAGAGACAGACAGGGAGAGACAGGGGGGGAACAGAGTCAGGGGACAGAGACAGGACAGGACAGAACCAGAGACAGGGAACAGAGACAGGGACAGAGGACAGGGACAGACAGGGTGCAGAGACAGGGGACAGGGGACAGTGACAGACAGGGACAGGGGACAGACACAGGGGACAGGGGGACAGGGGACAGAGACAGGGGACAGAACAGACAGAAACAGGGGACAGGGACAGGGGACAGAGACAGGGGACAGAACCATGGGACAGGGGACAGAGACAGGGGACAGGGGACAGACAGACAGACAGGGGACAGACAGGGGACAGGGGACAGAGGGACAGGGGACAGAGACAGGGGACAGAACAGGGACAGAACATGGGACAGGGGACAGGGTGCAGAGACAGGGGACATGGGACAGTGACAGACAGAGACAGGGGACAGACACAGGGGACAGAGACAGGGGACAGAGACAGGGAACAGAGACAGGGAACAGAGACAGGGGACAGGGGACAGAGACAGGGAACAGGGGGACAGAGACAGGGGACAGAGACAGGGGACAGGTGACAGAGACAGGGAACAGGGGGACAGAGACAGGGGACAGACACAGGGGACAGGGGACAGAGACAGGGAACAGGGGGACAGAGACAGGGGACAGAGACAGGGGGACAGAGACAGGGGACAGGGGACAGGGGACAGAGACAGGGGAGACAGGGGACAGAGACAGGGAACAGAGACAGGGGACAGGGGACAGAGACAGGGGACAGGGGACAGAGACAGGGGACAGAGACAGGGGACAGAGACAGGGGACAGGGGACAGAGACAGGGAACAGAGACAGGACAGTGACAGGGGAGGACAGGGGACAGGGAACAGACAGGGAACAGAGACAGGGGACAGGGGACAGAGACAGGGGACAGGGGACAGAGACAGGTGACAGAGACAGGGAACAGAGACATGGGACAGGGGACAGGGGACAGAGACAGGGGGACAGAGACAGGGGACAGGTCCTGGAAGGTGACATCCTCTATGAACCTTTTTATCAGGTCATTTTCTACATCAATGTCACATTTAATAACAAGTGTAATCAAAGGAATTATGCTAATCTAATTTGATGCCTCCTGCATTATGCAAATCATCTGCAAATATAATGAGTCATGACACCTGACCAGGACAGAATAAAGGATGGCTGGTTTATCATGGTTTAGTAGTGAGGATGTCTTCTGTGTGCTGACACTGTTGTGTCTTAAAGGGGTAGAGAGAGACAGAGGTGAGAGGGAAACTATGCAGAGAGGAGGAAATGGCATCATTTATTGAAATAGCTCAGTGTTAGATAATGCATATGTTTATTGTTAATACTGTATAGTCATATGAGGTTTGTGTATGATGCTTAGTCATAAACTGTTATGAAGGCTTACAATGCATTATGACATTAACATAAGACACTATAATAATTTCATAATGCATCACTTCACATAAAACGCATCACAGAAAAAGCTGTATTGTCCCATTATCTTACAATCATTGTGGGAAAGAAGACATTTTCCATGTGTTGTTTTGAATGGTAATATGAGTGTGTGTGTGTGTGTGTGTGTGTGTGTGTGTGTGTGTGTGTGTGTGTGTGTGTGTGTGCGTGCGTGCGTGCGTGCGTGCGTGCGTGCGTGCGTGTGTGTGTCGACAATGTCTACACAAATGTTACGTGGGTCTTCTAATAACCAGTGTAAAAAGAAAAGCAGTCAACTGGTTCCAACAGCATCACCAAATGATACAGCAGTCAACTGGCTCCAACAGCATCACCAAATGATACAGCAGTCAACTGGTTCCAACAGCATCACCAAATGATACAGCAGTCAACTGGCTCCAACAGCATCACCAAATGCTACAGCAGTCAACTGGTTCCAACAGCATCACCAAATGCTACAGCAGTCAACTGGTTCCAACAGCATCACCAAATGCTACAGCAGTCAACTGGTTCCAACAGCATCACCAAATGCTACAGCAGTCAACTGGTTCCAACAGCATCACCAAATGCTACAGCAGTCAACTGGCTCCAACAGCATCACCAAATGCTACAGCAGTCAACTGGTTCCAACAGCATCACCAAATGCTACAGCAGTCAACTGGCTCCAACAGCATCACCAAATGCTACAGCAGTCAACTGGCTCCAACAGCATCACCAAATGCTACAGCAGTCAACTGGTTCCAACAGCATCACCAAATGCTACAGCAGTCAACTGGCTCCAACAGCATCACAAAATGCTACAGCAGTCAACTGGTTCCAACAGCATCACCAAATGCTACAGCAGTCAACTGGTTCCAACAGCATCACCAAATGCTACAGCAGTCAACTGGTTCCAACAGCATCACCAAATGCTACAGCAGTCAACTGGCTCCAACAGCATCACCAAATGCTACTGCAGTCAACTGGCTCCAACAGCATCACCAAATGCTACAGCAGTCAACTGGTTCCAACAGCATCACCAAATGCTACAGCAGTCAATTGGTTCCAACAGCATCACCAAATGCTACAGCAGTCAATTGGTTCCAACAGCATCACCAAATGCTACAGCAGTCAACTGGCTCCAACAGCATCACAAAATGCTACAGCAGTCAACTGGTTCCAACAGCATCACCAAATGCTACAGCAGTCAATTGGTTGCAACAGCATCACCAAATGCTACAGCAGTCAACTGGCTCCAACAGCATCACAAAATGCTACAGCAGTCAACTGGTTCCAACAGCATCACCAAATGCTACAGCAGTCAACTGGCTCCAACAGCATCACCAAATGCTACAGCAGTCAACTGGTTCCAACAGCATCACCAAATGCTACTGCAGTCAACTGGCTCCAACAGCATCACCAAATGCTACAGCAGACAACTGGTTCTAACAGCATCACCAAATGCTACAGCAGACAACTGGTTCTAACAGCATCACCTAATGCTACAGCAGTCAACTGGTTCCAACAAGATCACCAAATGCTACAGCAGTCAACTGGTTCTAACAGCATCACCAAATGCTACAGCAGTCAACTGGTTCCAACAACATCACCAAATGCTACAGCAGTCAACTGGTTCCAACAGCATCACCAAAAATAAGAATAATAATACTCACACACACAGACATAGGGCTCTGGTCAAAAGTAGTGCACTATATATATATATATACACAGACATAGGGCTCTATATATGCCATTTTTAGCAGACGCTTTTATCCAAAGCGACTTACAGTCATGTGTGCATTTCTACGGGGTGGTCCCGGGGATCGAACTATAGGGAATAGGGTGCCATTTGGGACCATTCTCTATGTGGTCTGTGTGTCTGGCCCCTCTGTAGTCTGACAGACAGAGCCGGTACACCCTTAATGATGTTGGACCAATCAAGGTTAATTACACTTGTTAAATGAGGTTAATGATTATCCAGCATGTATGGTGATCATCCCTGGTCCTGTGTACTGTACATGCTGAGTGTATTACAGACACAGGCCCTTTTCAAAATGTCTGCTCTGGTCTACGCGAATGGGGCCAATGGCGATGGCTTGAAGTGGCCCCTTTACCTCGCAACAACCCGACTGCTAGTTCATGTCTAGTTCAATCGTTATTCATTAACATCTGTCATTTATACTTCTCTAAGTTACGCAATGGACTCAAGTCAGGTTGTTTTACTGTTAAAGGGGCTATATTTACATTTAAGTCATTTAGCAGACGGTCTTATCCAGAGCGACTTACTATATGTTATTCAGACGAGAACAACAAAGCCGTCACGCCGTCACTTTCTCGGTCTCTCACAAGGACTGGATGCTTAAATTCATTGGTGACTGAAATAGTCACCACCTTGTGCTAAAGAGGCCTTTATTAGGGCTTCCACAGCTCCTGGAGTTAAAATGAGGTTTGATCTCCCCCTGGGGTAGCCGGCAGCCCATCAAGAGGTGGGAAGGTTAGTTAGTCATCACGGCCATCTAGACCCTGGCCTGTCTGAGAAACACTGCCAGAATCAATGGTAATGATGCTGCCATCTGCAAGGTGGCGGTGCTGTGTTGACACCTGCTTACTTACAGAGTGAAGGGAGTAACCGGGCCTGTCCAAAATGGTACCCTTTTCCCTACATAGCGCACTACTTTTGACCAGGGCCTCTTTGAGTTTAGTCAAATTCTTCAAAAGTAGTGCACTGCATAGGGAGTTGGGTGCCATATGGGACGCACACAGCCACTGACAGAGAACTTCAATCAGGTCAGGAAACAAGCCTCAGAACACGTCTGAAAGTCCATTGGTTTGTGACTAAAGAATTGACATGGAGGGGCAGAGCTCTACTGCTGTTGATTATTGGGGCCAGAATGAAAGAGCTTGTGTTGTGCTGGCTGGTCTGCATGCACAGTGAAGGAAGAGGACTAACAACCCCAGTGAGATACAATCAGATATCCCACCGCTGACACCAAATGGCATACAGTCACTTAAAAAGTCAGAAACCAGACGAAGCTTGTGGGTGAAATGGGATTTACTTATTACAATTTGTAGTCTTAAAACGGCAATCAGCAGTTTAAACAATAACAAAGACGCCTCCCCACCACTGTTTTGGTAAAAAGGGAAGGGGTGGTGAAGTAAACATTTAACCAACTCTCAAATTCAAGGACTGGCCATCCATGATATCAACACTATAGTAGTAACCAAGGACTGGCCATCCATGATATCAACAGTATAGTACTAACCAAGGACTGGCCATCCATGATATCAACACTATAGTACTAACCAAGGACTGGCCATCCATGATATCAACACTATAGTACTAACCAAGGACTGGCCATCCATGATATCAACACTATAGTACTAACCAAGGACTGGCCATCCATGATATCAACACTATAGTACTAACCAAGGACTGGCCATCCATGATATCAACACTATAGTACTAACCAAGGACTGGCCATCCATGATATCAACACTATAGTACTAACCAAGGACTGGCCATCCATGATATCAACACTATAGTACTAACCAAGGACTGGCCATCCATGATATCAACACTATAGTACTAACCAAGGACTGGCCATCCATGATATCAACACTATAGTAGTAACCAAGGACTGGCCATCCATGATATCAACACTATAGTACTAACCAAGGACTGGCCATCCATGATATCAACACTATAGTACTAACCAAGGACTGGCCATCCATGATATCAACACTATAGTAGTAACCAAGGACTGGCCATCCATGATATCAACACTATAGTAAACCAAGGACTGGCCATCCATGATATCAACACTATAGTACTAACCAAGGACTGGCCATCCATGATATCAACACTATAGTAGTAACCAAGGACTGGCCATCCATGATATCAACACTATAGTACTAACCAAGGACTGGCCATCCATGATATCAACACTATAGTACTAACCAAGGACTGGCCATCCATGATATCAACACTATAGTACTAACCAAGGACTGGCCATCCATGATATCAACACTATAGTACTAACCAAGGACTGGCCATCCATGATATCAACACTATAGTACTAACCAAGGACTGGCCATCCATGATATCAACACTATAGTACTAACCAAGGACTGGCCATCCATGATATCAACACTATAGTAGTAACCAAGGACTGGCCATCCATGATATCAACACTATAGTACTAACCAAGGACTGGCCATCCATGATATCAACACTATAGTACTAACCAAGGACTGGCCATCCATGATATCAACACTATAGTACTAACCAAGGACTGGCCATCCATGATATCAACACTATAGTACTAACCAAGGACTGGCCATCCATGATATCAACACTATAGTACTAACCAAGGACTGGCCATCCATGATATCAACACTATAGTACTAACCAAGGACTGGCCATCCATGATATCAACACTATAGTACTAACCAAGGACTGGCCATCCATGATATCAACACTATAGTACTAACCAAGGACTGGCCATCCATGATATCAACACTATAGTACTAACCAAGGACTGGCCATCCATGATATCAACACTATAGTACCATAACCAAGGACTGGCCATCCATGATATCAACACTATAGTAGTAACCAAGGACTGGCCATCCATGATATCAACACTATAGTACTAACCAAGGACTGGCCATCCATGATATCAACACTATAGTACTAACCAAGGACTGGCCATCCATGATATCAACACTATAGTACTAACCAAGGACTGGCCATCCATGATATCAACACTATAGTAGTAACCAAGGACTGGCCATCCATGATATCAACACTATAGTAGTAACCAAGGACTGGCCATCCATGATATCAACACTATAGTACTAACCAAGGACTGGCCATCCATGATATCAACACTATAGTACTAACCAAGGACTGGCCATCCATGATATCAACACTATAGTACTAACCAAGGACTGGCCATCCATGATATCAACACTATAGTACTAACCAAGGACTGGCCATCCATGATATCAACACTATAGTACTAACCAAGGACTGGCCATCCATGATATCAACACTATAGTACTAACCAAGGACTGGCCATCCATGATATCAACACTATAGTAGTAACCAAGGACTGGCCATCCATGATATCAACACTATAGTACTAACCAAGGACTGGCCATCCATGATATCAACACTATAGTACTAACCAAGGACTGGCCATCCATGATATCAACACTATAGTACTAACCAAGGACTGGCCATCCATGATATCAACACTATAGTACTAACCAAGGACTGGCCATCCATGATATCAACACTATAGTAGTAACCAAGGACTGGCCATCCATGATATCAACACTATAGTACTAACCAAGGACTGGCCATCCATGATATCAACACTATAGTACTAACCAAGGACTGGCCATCCATGATATCAACACTATAGTACCAACCAAGGACTGGCCATCCATGATATCAACACTATAGTACTAACCAAGGACTGGCCATCCATGATATCAACACTATAGTACTAACCAAGGACTGGCCATCCATGATATCAACACTATAGTACTAACCAAGGACTGGCCATCCATGATATCAACACTATAGTACTAACCAAGGACTGGCCATCCATGATATCAACACTATAGTACTAACCAAGGACTGGCCATCCATGATATCAACACTATAGTACTAACCAAGGACTGGCCATCCATGATATCAACACTATAGTACTAACCAAGGACTGGCCATCCATGATATCAACACTATAGTAGTAACCAAGGACTGGCCATCCATGATATCAACACTATAGTAGTAACCAAGGACTGGCCATCCATGATATCAACACTATAGTACTAACCAAGGACTGGCCATCCATGATATCAACACTATAGTACTAACCAAGGACTGGCCATCCATGATATCAACACTATAGTACTAACCAAGGACTGGCCATCCATGATATCAACACTATAGTACTAACCAAGGACTGGCCATCCATGATATCAACACTATAGTACTAACCAAGGACTGGCCATCCATGATATCAACACTATAGTACTAACCAAGGACTGGCCATCCATGATATCAACACTATAGTACTAACCAAGGACTGGCCAACATCCATGATGGCCATCAAACACTATAGTAGTAACCAAGGACTGGCCATCCATGATATCAACACTATAGTACTAACCAAGGACTGGCCATCCATGATATCAACACTATAGTAGTAACCAAGGACTGGCCATCCATGATATCAACACTATAGTAGTAACCAAGGACTGGCCATCCATGATATCAACACTATAGTAGTAACCAGGACTGGCCATCCATGATATCAACACTATAGTAGTAACCAAGGACTGGCCATCCATGATATCAACACTATAGTAGTAACCAAGGACTGGCCATCCATGATATCAACACTATAGTACTAACCAAGGACTGGCCATCCATGATATCAACACTATAGTACTAACCAAGGACTGGCCATCCATGATATCAACACTATAGTACTAACCAAGGACTGGCCATCCATGATATCAACACTATAGTACTAACCAAGGACTGGCCATCCATGATATCAACACTATAGTACTAACCAAGGACTGGCCATCCATGATATCAACACTATAGTACTAACCAAGGACTGGCCATCCATGATATCAACACTATAGTACTAACCAAGGACTGGCCATCCATGATATCAACACTATAGTACTAACCAAGGACTGGCCATCCATGATATCAACACTATAGTACTAACCAAGGACTGGCCATCCATGATATCAACACTATAGTACTAACCAAGGACTGGCCATCCATGATATCAACACTATAGTACTAACCAAGGACTGGCCATCCATGATATCAACACTATAGTACTAACCAAGGACTGGCCATCCATGATATCAACACTATAGTACTAACCAAGGACTGGCCATCCATGATATCAACACTATAGTACTAACCAAGGACTGGCCATCCATGATATCAACACTATAGTACTAACCAAGGACTGGCCATCCATGATATCAACACTATAGTACTAACCAAGGACTGGCCATCCATGATATCAACACTATAGTACTAACCAAGGACTGGCCATCCATGATATCAACACTATAGTACTAACCAAGGACTGGCCATCCATGATATCAACACTATAGTACTAACCAAGGACTGGCCATCCATGATATCAACACTATAGTACTAACCAAGGACTGGCCATCCATGATATCAACACTATAGTACTAACCAAGGACTGGCCATCCATGATATCAACACTATAGTAGTAACCAAGGACTGGCCATCCATGATATCAACACTATAGTACTAACCAAGGACTGGCCATCCATGATATCAACACTATAGTAGTAACCAAGGACTGGCCATCCATGATATCAACACTATAGTACTAACCAAGGACTGGCCATCCATGATATCAACACTATAGTACTAACCAAGGACTGGCCATCCATGATATCAACACTATAGTACTAACCAAGGACTGGCCATCCATGATATCAACACTATAGTACTAACCAAGGACTGGCCATCCATGATATCAACACTATAGTACTAACCAAGGACTGGCCATCCATGATATCAACACTATAGTACTAACCAAGGACTGGCCATCCATGATATCAACACTATAGTACTAACCAAGGACTGGCCATCCATGATATCAACACTATAGTACTAACCAAGGACTGGCCATCCATGATATCAACAGTATAGTACTAACCAAGGACTGGCCATCCATGATATCAACACTATAGTACTAACCAAGGACTGGCCATCCATGATATCAACACTATAGTACTAACCAAGGACTGGCCATCCATGATATCAACACTATAGTACTAACCAAGGACTGGCCATCCATGATATCAACACTATAGTACTAACCAAGGACTGGCCATCCATGATATCAACACTATAGTACTAACCAAGGACTGGCCATCCATGATATCAACACTATAGTACTAACCAAGGACTGGCCATCCATGATATCAACACTATAGTACTAACCAAGGACTGGCCATCCATGATATCAACACTATAGTACTAACCAAGGACTGGCCATCCATGATATCAACACTATAGTACTAACCAAGGACTGGCCATCCATGATATCAACACTATAGTACTAACCAAGGACTGGCCATCCATGATATCAACACTATAGTAGTAACCAAGGACTGGCCATCCATGATATCAACACTATAGTAGTAACCAAGGACTGGCCATCCATGATATCAACACTATAGTACCAACCAAGGACTGGCCATCCATGATATCAACACTATAGTACTAGGAAACTATCCATGATATCAGTACTAACCAAGGACTGGCCATCCATGATATCAACACTATACTATGGCCATCCATGATAGTACTAACCAAGGATCTGATAGGTTTCATCCATGATATCAACAGAACTACTGAATATAAGATCTGGACTGGCCATCCATGATATCAACACTATAGTACGACCAAGGACTGGCCATCCATGATATCAACACTATAGTACTAACCAAGGGCCATCCATGATATCAACACTATAGTTCAAGGACTGGCCATCCATGATATCAACACTATAGTACTAACCAAGGACTGGCCATCCATGATATCAACACTGTAGTAACCAAGCTGGCCATCCATGATATCAACACTATAGTACTAACCAAGGACTGGCCATCCATGATATCAACACTATAGTAAACCAAGGACTGGCCATCCATGATTCTGGTACTAACAGACTGGCCATCCATGATATCAACACTATAGTACAACCAAGGACTGCCCATATTCTTCTTGCCAATGTCAACAGTATAGTACAACCAAGGACTGGCCATCCATGATATCAACACTATAGGGACTGGCCATCCAATATCCAGAGGACTGGCCATCCATGATATCAACGTATAGTACTTTACGGAGACATGGCCATCCATGATATCAACACTATAGTACTAACCAAGGACTGGCCATCCATGATATCAACACATAGTAGGCCATCCATGATATAAGAATAGTACTAACCAAGGACTGGCCAGTATCAACACTAGTAGTAACCAAGGACTGGCCATCCATGATATCAACACTATAGTACTAACCAAGGACTGGCCATCCATGATATCAACACTATAGTAGGAACCAAGGACTGGCCATCCATGATATCAACACTGATTACTAACCAATTGGCCATCCATGATATCAACACTATAGTACTAACCAAGGACATGATATCTTCCAAGGACTGATCCATGATCAACACTATAGTACTAACCAAGGACTGGCCATCCATGATATCAACACTATAGTAGAACCAAGGACTGGCCATCCATGATATCAACACTATAGTACTAACCAAGGACTGGCCATCCATGATATCAACACTTAGTATAACCAAGGACTGGCCATCCATGATATCAACATTTTAACCAAACTGGCCATCCATGATATCAACACTAAGACTCCAAGGACTAAATATTTAGTACAACAAGGACTGGCCATCCATGATATCAACACATAGTAGTAAAAGGACTGGCCATCCATGTATCAACTATAACTAACCAAGGACTGGCCATCCATGATATCAACACTAAGTACTAACCAAGGACTGGCCATCCATGATATCAACACTATAGTAGTAACCAAGGACTGGCCATCCATGATAAAAGTACTGACCATCCATGATATCAACACTATAGTAGTAACCATCCCTGCCATACATGATATCAAAATAGTAAAACCAAGGACTGGCCATCCATGATATCAACACTGAGGTCTGTCCAACGACTGGTCAGAACCAAGCTGACTCTACACTATAGTACCCAAGACTGGCTTCCATCACACTGGTACTAACCAAGGACTGGCCATCCATGATATCAACACTATAGTACTAACAGGACTGGGATATCAACACTTGTACTAACCAAGGACTGGCCATGATATCAACACTATAGTACTAACCAAGGACTGGCCATCCATGATATCAACACTATAGTAAACCAAGTGGCTGATGTCATCCATGATATCAACACTATAGTAAACCAAGGACTCCATCCATGATATCAACAGAAACCAAGGACTGGCCATCCATGATATCAACACTTTGCGTGAAACTGAAAGGACTGGCCATCCATGATACCACTGCTTTTATATCAACACTATAGTACTAACCAAGGACTGGCCATCCATGATATCAACACTATAGTACTAACCAAGGACTGGCCATCCATGAATCAACAGTGCAGCTATTCCCTCCGTAAACCAAGGACTGGCCATCCATGAATCAAGCTAACCAAGGACTGTCCATGATATCAACACTATAGAGAACAAAGTGGAATCTCAATTCAATGGCTCCATGATATCAACAGGTATGGACTGGCCATCCATGGTCTACAGTCAATCACGGTACTAACCAAGGACTGGCCATCCATGATATCAACACTATAGTACAACCAAGGACCAGGATGTCAACACTTAGTACTAACCAGGCTGGCCATCCATGATATCAACACTTTATTGCCATCCATGATATCAACACTTTGAGGACAATACAGTGCCACAAAACAAGGACTGGCCATCCATGATATCAACACTATAGTAAACCAAGGACTGGCCATCCATGATATCAACACTGCAGCCGAGGTGAGTAAGACATTTAAACGTGTTAACCAAGGACTGGCCATCCATGATATCAGGTACCCAGGACTGGCCATCCATGATATCCAGCGTACTAACCAAGGACTGCCATCCATGATATCAACACAGCTGGCCAAGGACTGGCCATCCATGATATCAACACATATACTCAATGGCATCCATCCCTATACCAAGGACTGGCCATCCATGATTCCCACTATGCTATCAAGAGGGCCACCATTGTTCCACTGTTCCCAAGGACTGGCTATCCATGATAAACTGAGTACTAACCAAGGACTGGCCATCCATGATATCAACACTATAGTACAACCAAGAAGTGGCCATTGATAGACTAGTCAAGGACCATATCATGATATCACCCTATAGTACTAACCAAGGACTGGCCATCCATGATATCAACACTATAGTACCTGGCCATCCAATATCAACATAGGTCCACAACCAAGGACTGGCAATCCATGATATCAACACTATAGTACTAACACTGCCCCATGATATCAACACTAACCCAAGGACTGGCCATCCATGATATCAAATACCTATGTGAGAATGCTGTATCAACATCGTACTAACCAAGGACTGGCCATCCATGATATCATACTCAACACCATAGTACCAACCAAGGACTGGCAAGCTCTATAGTAGCCAAGGACTGGCCATCCATGATATCAACACTATAGTACTAACCCCGGACTGGCCATCCATGATATCAACACTATAGTAGTAACTGGACTGGCCATCCATTCCTCAACACTATAGTACTAACCAAGGACTGGCCATCCGTACCGCAGGTGGTCCATGATATCAACACTATAGTACTAACCCCGGACTGGCCATCCATGATATCAACACTATAGTAGGCCCCCAAGGACTGGCCATCCATGATATCAACACTATAGTACTAACCTGTTCAAGGACTGACCATCCATGATATCAACACAGCCTCCATGATATCAACACTAAGTAGGACAACACAAGGAGTGGCCATCCATGATTCAACACTCAACAACCAAGAGACTGGCCTACAGGGAGGAGTACTAACCAAGGACTGGCCATCCATGATATCAACACTATAGTACTAACCAAGGACTGGCCATCCAGGAAAATAACCCATCAACACTATACACTCATATCAACACTATAAAACCAAGGACTGGCCATCCATGATATCAACACTAGGTACAACCAAGGACTGGCCATCCATGATATCAACACTATAGTAAACAAGGACTGGCCATCCATGATATCAACACTATAGTACTAACCAAGGACTGGCCATCCATGATATCAACATCAGTAGAACAAGGACTGGCCATCCATGATATCAACACTATAGTACTGACTGGATATCAATGGCCACTCCATGATATCTATAGTAGTAACCAAGGACTGGCCATCCATGATATCAACACTATAGTACTAACCAAGGACTGGCCATCCATGATATCAACACTATAGTAGGCTGAAAATATCAACACTATAGTACTAACCAAGGACTGGCCATCCATGATATCAACACTATAGTAGCAACCAAGGACTGGCCATCCATGATATCAACACTATAGTAGCATCCTGGCCATCCATGATATCAACACTATAGTACCGCCAAGGACTGGCCATCCATGATATCAACACTATAGTAGTAACTCTGGCCACCATGATATCAACACTATAGTAGTAACCAAGGACTCATCCATGATATCAACACTATAGTACTAACCAAGGACTGGCCATCCATGATATCAACACTATAGTAGTAACCAAGGACTGGCCACCATGATATCAACACACCACCAAGGACTGGCCATCCATGATATCAACAGGATAGTACTAACCAAGGACTGGCCATCCATGATATCAACCACTATAGTAGTAACCACTGACTGGCCATCCATGATATCAACACTATAGTATAACCAGGACTGGCCATCCATGATATCAACACTATAGTACACCAAGGTGCCATCCATGATATCAACACTGGGAACCAAGGACTGGCCATCCATGATATCAAAATATCAGTACTATCTCAAGGACTGGCCATCCATGATATCAACACTATAGTAGCCAAGGACTGGCCATCCATGATATCAACACAAGTACACTGACACTGATCCAATCAACACATAGTAGTAACCAAGGACTGGCCATCCATGATATCAAATGATGTAAATATACTAACCAAGGACTGGCCATCCATGATATCAACACTATAGTACCCAAGGACTGGCCATCCATGAATCAACAATGCTGGCCATCCATGATATCCATGATATCAATGGCCATCCATGATATAACCAAGGACTCCATGATATCAACATCTAGTATATGGCCATATGATATCAACATATAGTAGTAGGACTGGCCATCCATGATATCAACACTATAGTACTAACCAAGGACTGGCCATCCATGATATCAACACTATAGTATCAACCAAGGACTGGCCATCCATGATATCAACACTATAGTACTAACCAAGGACTGGCCATCCATGATATCAACACTATAGTACTAACCAAGGACTGGCCATCCATGATATCAACACTATAGTACCAACCAAGGACTGGCCATCCATGATATCAACACTATAGTACTAACCAAGGACTGGCCATCCATGATATCAACACTATAGTACTAACAAGGACTGGCCATCCATGATATCAACACTATAGATTAACCAAGGACTGGCCATCCATGATATCACTGCATAGTACTAACCAAGGACTAGCCATCCATGATATCAACACTATAGTACTAACCAAGGACTGGCCATCCATGATATCAACACATAGTATAACCATGGACTATGTCCATGATATCAACACTATAGTAAACCAAGGACTGGCCATCCATGATATCAATTTGTATAACCAAGGACTGGCCATCCATGATATCAACACTATAGTACTAACCAAGGACTGGCCATCCATGATATCAACACTATAGTACTAACCAAGGACTGGCCATCCATGATATCAACACTATAGTACTAACCAAGGACTGGCCATCCATGATATCAACACTATAGTACTAACCAAGGACTGGCCATCCATGATATCAACACTATAGTAGTAACCAAGGACTGGCCATCCATGATATCAACACTATAGTACTAACCAAGGACTGGCCATCCATGATATCAACACTATAGTACTAACCAAGGACTGGCCATCCATGATATCAACACTATAGTACTAACCAAGGACTGGCCATCCATGATATCAACACTATAGTACTAACCAAGGACTGGCCATCCATGATATCAACACTATAGTACTAACCAAGGACTGGCCATCCATGATATCAACACTATAGTAGTAACCAAGGACTGGCCATCCATGATATCAACACTATAGTACTAACCAAGGACTGGCCATCCATGATATCAACACTATAGTACTAACCAAGGACTGGCCATCCATGATATCAACACTATAGTACTAACCAAGGACTGGCCATCCATGCCATCCATGATATCAACACTATAGTACTAACCAAGGACTGGCCATCCATGATATCAACACTATAGTACTAACCAAGGACTGGCCATCCATGATATCAACACTATAGTACTAACCAAGGACTGGCCATCCATGATATCAACACTATAGTACTAACCAAGGACTGGCCATCCATGATATCAACACTATAGTACTAACCAAGGACTGGCCATCCATGATATCAACACTATAGTAGTAACCAAGGACTGGCCATCCATGATATCAACACTATAGTAGTAACCAAGGACTGGCCATCCATGATATCAACACTATAGTAGTAACCAAGGACTGGCCATCCATGATATCAACACTATAGTAGTAACCAAGGACTGGCCATCCATGATATCAACACTATAGTAGTAACCAAGGACTGGCCATCCATGATATCAACACTATAGTAGTAACCAAGGACTGGCCATCCATGATATCAACACTATAGTACTAACCAAGGACTGGCCATCCATGATATCAACACTATAGTAGTAACCAAGGACTGGCCATCCATGATATCAACACTATAGTACTAACCAAGGACTGGCCATCCATGATATCAACACTATAGTACTAACCAAGGACTGGCCATCCATGATATCAACACTATAGTACTAACCAAGGACTGGCCATCCATGATATCAACACTATAGTACTAACCAAGGACTGGCCATCCATGATATCAACACTATAGTAGTAACCAAGGACTGGCCATCCATGATATCAACACTATAGTACTAACCAAGGACTGGCCATCCATGATATCAACACTATAGTAGTAACCAAGGACTGGCCATCCATGATATCAACACTATAGTACTAACCAAGGACTGGCCATCCATGATATCAACACTATAGTACTAACCAAGGACTGGCCATCCATGATATCAACACTATAGTACTAACCAAGGACTGGCCATCCATGATATCAACAGTATAGTACTAACCAAGGACTGGCCATCCATGATATCAACACTATAGTACTAACCAAGGACTGGCCATCCATGATATCAACACTATAGTAGTAACCAAGGACTGGCCATCCATGATATCAACACTATAGTACTAACCAAGGACTGGCCATCCATGATATCAACACTATAGTACTAACCAAGGACTGGCCATCCATGATATCAACACTATAGTAGTAACCAAGGACTGGCCATCCATGATATCAACACTATAGTACTAACCAAGGACTGGCCATCCATGATATCAACACTATAGTACTAACCAAGGACTGGCCATCCATGATATCAACACTATAGTACTAACCAAGGACTGGCCATCCATGATATCAACACTATAGTACTAACCAAGGACTGGCCATCCATGATATCAACACTATAGTACTAACCAAGGACTGGCCATCCATGATATCAACACTATAGTACTAACCAAGGACTGGCCATCCATGATATCAACAGTATAGTACTAACCAAGGACTGGCCATCCATGATATCAACACTATAGTACTAACCAAGGACTGGCCATCCATGATATCAACAGTATAGTACTAACCAAGGACTGGCCATCCATGATATCAACACTATAGTACTAACCAAGGACTGGCCATCCATGATATCAACACTATAGTAGTAACCAAGGACTGGCCATCCATGATATCAACACTATAGTACTAACCAAGGACTGGCCATCCATGATATCAACACTATAGTACTAACCAAGGACTGGCCATCCATGATATCAACACTATAGTAGTAACCAAGGACTGGCCATCCATGATATCAACACTATAGTACTAACCAAGGACTGGCCATCCATGATATCAACACTATAGTACTAACCAAGGACTGGCCATCCATGATATCAACACTATAGTAGTAACCAAGGACTGGCCATCCATGATATCAACACTATAGTACTAACCAAGGACTGGCCATCCATGATATCAACACTATAGTACTAACCAAGGACTGGCCATCCATGATATCAACACTATAGTACTAACCAAGGACTGGCCATCCATGATATCAACAGTATAGTACTAACCAAGGACTGGCCATCCATGATATCAACACTATAGTACTAACCAAGGACTGGCCATCCATGATATCAACACTATAGTAGTAACCAAGGACTGGCCATCCATGATATCAACACTATAGTACTAACCAAGGACTGGCCATCCATGATATCAACACTATAGTACTAACCAAGGACTGGCCATCCATGATATCAACACTATAGTACTAACCAAGGACTGGCCATCCATGATATCAACACTATAGTACTAACCAAGGACTGGCCATCCATGATATCAACACTATAGTACTAACCAAGGACTGGCCATCCATGATATCAACACTATAGTACTAACCAACTGGATCCATGATATCAACACTATAGCCATCCATGATATCAACAGTATAGTACTAACCAAGGACTGGCCATCCATGATATCAACACTATAGTAGTAACCAAGGACTGGCCATCCATGATATCAACACTATAGTACTAACCAAGGACTGGCCATCCATGATATCAACACTATAGTACTAACCAAGGACTGGCCATCCATGATATCAACAGTATAGTAGTAACCAAGGACTGGCCATCCATGATATCAACACTATAGTACTAACCAAGGACTGGCCATCCATGATATCAACACTATAGTAGTAACCAAGGACTGGCCATCCATGATATCAACACTATAGTACTAACCAAGGACTGGCCATCCATGATATCAACACTATAGTACTAACCAAGGACTGGCCATCCATGATATCAACAGTATAGTACTAACCAAGGACTGGCCATCCATGATATCAAAACAATAGTTTTAATGTCTTGACACTTAACAGTGCTGGTTTACATTTACATTGTTTACAAACGGAGTAAAACATGCTTATATTCTGTGTTTTGATGGGGTACGACAGTTGAACTAAGCTCATGAGGCATTTATTAGTTATATTCTTCAAGAATCAATGGGTACATATCATTAATTTCATTAAAGTCTAAAAAATGGATGTAGCAGCTGCTGCTTGCCTGTAGCCCTTTCCTGCAGTGGAATGACAAGAAGCTCCCTCTAGTGGCCTCATGGGTGGAAGGTGATTCATATTTGGTGTAATTTCATAATTAATCAACATTCTTTTTTTTTAACACTGAAAATCCCTTATTACTATATCAAACGGTATTGTTATATTTCAGTCTTCTGTGATGTATATAAAATGTAATATTGGGATACAAACTCAAAACGTAATCCATTTCAACTCCATATCTGACATGGTGCAGGTGTCTTCCTTTTGTAAAAGTCCATAACCATGTGTGTGAGGTGTATACTTTTGTTTTAAAGTAGATGTGTTTAAGACTACCCAGAAACACTCTGTGTGACCCTGATTTAGCCCACTGCAGTAAAATGTTTTAAGTGAGACTTTTATCTGGCCACCACACCACTGCTAACAACAGTACAATTCTACTCATTGTGAGGTGGTAAGGTGAAGACCGAATAACTGTAGATGATGCTTAAAGTTGACCTTCCTTCTCCCTCTACTGCTTGGCTATAGCTTCTACACAGCCAAAGGACTATCCATTACCAAACACAGTACCATTTAAATGAAAAATGTGTCTTATGTTATTGGAGGATATCTTGTAACAAGGGGAAACAAATCCTCTTTTAAATGTAAATCTCATTCGTATATCATTCTCTGACCTCAGGTCCTAGTTGCTACTAACCGCCAGTCCATCGGTTTGTCTGACTGAGTCCAGCGCCTATCGCAGGGAGGAAAGTTAGATGTATTACATTTGGTTGTCTGCTTGCTGCGAGAAGAAAATCCATTGTGGAGCGTCCTGTGGCTGCTGGGGAACCTTTATTGACATATCAGACGGGACACTGCAGGAGAAATTGGCCTCATTTGTTTCTCATGTCCCTTTAATGGCAGATCTCTTTCAGGGGGCAAAGCATTGACAGGCCTCGGGTCACGCTGAGCAAACACCCAAACCCGCATTATTGGCTTCCTCTTCAACAATACTCTGCCTAATGTTGCTGGTCAGGTCAAGCCTCCGAAGTTGAGAGGATCCCCCTGAAATTATTCATCAAGCTTAGCTGACTGATTGTCTTTGCGTGATAAATAGTCTGAGAACGGACGGTGTTACCGTAGCTACGGGGTTATTTATCACACCTTGGCTGGTGATTGGTTTCTAGGAGGGTAAAGACAGTCCGTCTGTGTTCACAAACTGAGAAGATATGTGGGAACATTTTCAATGATACAAATCGCAGGATACTTCATGTTGTGGATCCTGTACTATATCCTGTACTATATCCTGTACTATATCCTGTACTATATCCTGTACTATACCCTGTATTATATCCTGTATTATATCCTGTACTATATCCTGTATTATATCCTGTACTATATCCTGTACTATATCCTGTACTATATCCTGTATTATACCCTGTATTATATCCTGTACTATACCCTGTACTATATCCTGTATTATATCCTGTACTATATCCTGTACTATATCCTGTACTATATCCTGTATTATATCCTGTACTATATCCTGTACTATATCCTGTACTATATCCTGTACTATACCCTGTACTATATCCTGTACTATATCCTGTACGATATCCTGTACTATATCCTGTATTATATCCTGTACTATATCCTGTACTATATCCTGTACTATATCCTGTATTATATCCTGTATTATATCCTGTACTATATCCTGTACTATAACAAAATCAAATCTTCCTCGATTCAAATGTCTATAAATTGACCACCAAAACCAAAAAAAGGCTAATACACAGCAAGGTTGAAACACAGTTTATGATAGGTCATGATTGGAGATCCCCATCACAGGTCCACGTATGTATATGCACATGATACTAGGAGTCAGACTTCTAGCCTCCTCTAGCCATAGCTGCAGCATTGATAGCCACGGTAGGTATGCATTAAGTATGCACATGATACTAGGAGTCAGACTTCTAGCCTCCTCTAGCCATAGCTGCAGCATTGATAGCCACGGTAGGTATGCATAGGTATGCATTAAGTATGCACATGATACTAGGAGTCAGACTTCTAGCCTCCTCTAGCCATAGCTGCAGCATTGATAGCCACGGTAGGTATGCATTAAGTATGCACGTGATACTAGGAGTCAGACTTCTAGCCTCCTCTAGCCATAGCTGCAGCATTGATAGCCATGGTAGGTATGCATTAAGTATGCACATGATACTAGTAGTTAGACTTCTAGCCTCTTCTAGCCATAGCTGCAGCATTGATAGCCACGGTAGGTATGCATTAAGTATGCACATGATACTAGGAGTCAGACTTCTAGCCTCCTCTAGCCATAGCTGCAGCATTGATAGCCACGGTAGGTATGCATTAAGTATGCACGTGATACTAGGAG
This sequence comes from Oncorhynchus gorbuscha, assembly GCF_021184085.1. Taxonomy (NCBI): domain Eukaryota; kingdom Metazoa; phylum Chordata; class Actinopteri; order Salmoniformes; family Salmonidae; genus Oncorhynchus; species Oncorhynchus gorbuscha. Next base: position 116,617 of record NW_025746013.1, on the reverse strand, counting down.
TCAGACTTCTAGCCTCCTCTAGCCATAGCTGCAGCATTGATAGCCACGGTAGGTATGCATTAAGAATGCAGCGCATAAAGTCAAATGTTGTTTTTTTTCTTCTATAAATATCACGGAAAACAAGGTCTCGGATAGATATTCTCCAGTCGCATTCAGAGACGATACAATGGCGGCATATGTTGAGGTGGATTGAGTCCTCGGGCTCCAATCTGGCGCTCTTCTCCCTCGGACTTAGAAGATAAATTAGGTGGGCTATTTTTCCATTATGTTAATCAAAACACATCACCATGTGTGTTACTATTATTAGATGCTAACAGAAGATGTCCTGGTTCTCAATGTTAAATTGTAATACCAGCAGAACCTTAATTGGTCACAAATAACACGTCTGTTTTTTTTTTTAGGATACTACTCAAAGATAATTATTTCAACAGCTGGCCTGTTTTTATGTGTCCTTGTTAACATGGTATATATTTTCTATGTGAGTGTCAATTGCCGTTGCAATATGTTATAGCCGTAATTTGTGTTGACGATGAAACTGTGAAGTAGATTAAATAAACTGCGGAAAACATACGTGGATGACATAAATGACACATCCACAGTGACCAGGAATACTGTACTACAGAACAACAACAGAATCCACAGCAACAATACCGTTAGGTGAACACAATAGTCTACGGCAGATAGCATCAATGCATTTCCTTTGGCCCGAGATAAATCTGTCACGGTAGCCGTAAAGGAGGCTGTACCCAGCAGGTAAAACAAAACAAACTAACTAAAAGTGAGACGATCAACTACTTAAAACTGTCTGAGAATGTGTGTTGGTCGTTCCCTCTCCAGAGATGCTAATTGTTTTGAGATACTCAAAAGGGTTTCGGGCAAGGTACCATCCTAAATACCAAGGTTGCACTTCCTAAAATCTCTTTGACTGGAGCTAGTGCTAGATGATTAGAGGGGGCTTGAGGGGGCTGGAGAGGGCTGCAGAGAGGGCTATTTGGCCCAACAATGTCATTGTTATGCCCATAGTCTTCTCAATTAGCAGCCTGGTGCTAAAACATCCCTGGTCCTGGCAGTGACATCAGTGGTAATGTGAGCCACAGAGGACTGCTCATAAACACCAGCGCTTTACCCACCGACACTCACTACTGCTGACCACTTTGTTTGTCTGTCATTACCTTTCTACTGTCACACTGTTCAACATGGCCCCAGAGGTTGGATCATTTGCTACAAGAAATGTTGCTATATAGAACCAGAAAGCATCCAATGGCTCACTTTATATAAAGGCTACCATCCCACTACTAGTTATAAAACAGTCAGTCCTACATTAGCCTCAATTGTTCAACACTAGCCTCTAACAATTTAAAATTGTAGACATCTTCCACCAACACTAAAATGCAAGTCACACAATATTTTGTGAAAAATGTCCCCTTTCTAGTTAGCAGAACATTCCTACAGTCAGTAGTCTTATACCTCGTTACTGACCCTCTGTAGGACAGTCAGTCAATCTTATAACCTCGTTACTGACCCTCTGTAGGACAGTCAGTCTTATGACCTCGTTACTGACCCTCTGTAGGACAGTCAGTCTTATGACCTCGTTACTGACCCTCTGTAGGACAGTCAGTCAGTCGTATGACCTCATTACTGACCCTCTGTATAGACAGTCAGTCTTATGACCTCGTTACTGACCCTCTGTAGGACAGTCAGTCAGTCGTATGACCTCATTACTGACCCTCTGTATAGACAGTCAGTCTTATGACCTCATTACTGACCCTCTGTAGGACAGTCAGTCTTATGACCTCGTTACTGACCCTCTGTAGGACAGTCATTCAGTCGTATGACCTCATTACTGACCCTCTGTAGGACAGTCAGTCAGTCGTATGACCTCATTACTGACCCTCTGTATAGACAGTCAGTCTTATAATCTCGTAACTGTCCCTCTGTAGGCCTACTTATGTACTGTGGTAGCACGGCACAGTAAAATAACTATGCAGAGTTCATTTATATTCAATATCACATTCCCCTCAACTATATCTACCAATAAGAATCCAAGAAAAAAGGTCCAGGTCCAACTCTCCAAACTTCCAACTATCCAACCCTCCAAATCCCCAACCCAACTACTCTCCAACCCTCCAATCCTCCAACCCAACAACAGCTCTTGGTGCACCTCCAACCCTCCAACCCAACAACAGCTCTTGGTGCACCTCCAACCCTCCAACCCTCCAACTCTCCAACCCTCTTACTCTCCAACCCTCCAACCCAACAACAGCTCTTGGTGCACCTCCAACTCAACCACAGTTCTTGGTGCACCTCCAACTCTCCAACCCAACCACAGCTCTTGGTGCACCTCCAACCCTCCTGCCCAACCACAGCTCTTGGTGCACCTCCAACCCTCCTGCCCAACCACAGCTCTTGGTGCACCTCCAACCCTCCTGCCCAACCACAGCTCTTGGTGCACCTCCAACCCTCCTGCCCAACCACAGCTCTTGGTGCACCTCCAACCCTCCTGCCCAACCACAGCTCTTGGTGCACCTCCAACCCTCCTGCCCAACCACAGCTCTTGGTGCACCTCCAACCCTCCTGCCCAACCACAGCTCTTAGTGCACCTCCAACCCTCCTGCCCAACCACAGCTCTTGGTGCACCTCCAACCCAACCACAGCTCTTGGTAATTGAAGCTGATGTCTAAGACTGACTCCACTGTCGCGGCTGATCATATTTTCATGGTTAAATGTTTCCAACTTCAGCATTTTCGTCCCAGGCAGCTAGAGCACATAATGCTGTGCATGTTTAACAGTCATTTCCATAAGTAAGTGCCATTTCTGTACAGTTTGTTCCTGTTTAATGAGGTGATATCTTGTTTGTATTGTCCCCTATTTTACCAAGGAAACCCACTGAACCATCGACGTAAGAATTAAAGAGGGTAAAAATTAAAAATCGAGCTATCTTTTTAACTGAATGTCACACTATTAGGCCCCAAGAAAACCAATTTCAATTTATTTTATGTTAAATAGTTTTGTTTTGGTAGTTTAGTATTTTAATATTTATCGCAAGCTTTTTTTATTATTATTATTATTATTTGAGTTTATATCTAAGTGACCTTAACAAGAAAAAAATGACATTAAGAATGAAGGAGAGGGAGAAAATGGCTAACATTTATTTATCCTCGCTGTTCTCTTGTCTCGTTGTCATGGTGTCATTAGAACACTTGGCTGCGTCCCATTCTCTGCCATTATCTGAGCTATCAGCGGCGCCCAGCAAGATCCCAACCAGCTATAAATACTTCCTCTGGACCACATACGGCTTCTACATCATCTCCCAGACACGGCTTAATGATGGAAAAAAAGATTATGCCTTTTTGGTTTTTCCTATCTTTGTTTTTTCCACTTCCCAATTTCAAGAAGAGAGAGATAAACGTGAAGGAAAACAGAAATGAAGAAGAAGCATCAGCTAACATGTATATTTTAGTTGTAAAAGACACAAGAAATGCATTGTAGCCCTAAATGGTGGTATGTAGTGTCTGATCTGAGAAGGTGAATGGGTGTGATAGATTTCTTTCATGATGAATCTTCTGGGTGGGTTTCTCGTCAGTCGATTGCACCAGGGTCACTGTTGGATGGTGTTTTGGCCCACACACACACACAGACACACAGACAGACACAGACACACAGACAGACACAGGCACACACACACACACACACACACACACACACACACACACACACACACACACACACACACACACACACACACACACACACACACACACACACACACACACACACACACACACACACACACACACACACACACACACACACACACACGCACACAGACCCATTAAGAGCTGAATGTAAAAAGGACACTTCATCTGAATTCGTTATTAATGGATCTATATCTTATGTTTAGGGCCAAGGACACAATTTGTATCACAATGCAAATATCTATCATTAAATGTTGACACTTCATTTTTCCTGCAGGAAAGAAAGAAACATGTTTTCTGTTGCGGCTGCCTCATTCTGCACTGGCTTTCTCGGGGTGAAACATGAACAGAAGATGTGTTGTCAGAATTGCATGTTTTTTCACAGTTCCAGAGAAAATGTATCCGTTTTACATCATTTATAT
>NW_025746013.1:100000-107500 GCF_021184085.1 Oncorhynchus gorbuscha | reverse complement strand
TAGTACCCAGGGGTAGTGGAAAAGGACCTAAAGTTAGTACCCAGGGGTAGTGGAGGAGGACCTAAAGTTAGTACCCAGGGGTAGTGGAGGAGGACCTAAAGTTAGTACCCAGGGGTCGTGGAGGAGGACCTAAAGTTAGTACCCAGGGGTCGTGGAGGAGGACCTAAAGTTAGTACCCAGGGGTCGTGGAGGAGGACCTAAAGTTAGTACCCAGGGGTAGTGGAAAAGGACCTAAAGTTAGTACCCAGGGGTAGTGGAGGAGGACCTAAAGTTAGTACCCAGGGGTAGTGGAGGAGGACCTAAAGTTAGTACCCAGGGGTAGTGGAAGAGGACCTAAAGTTAGTACCCAGGGGTAGTGGAGGAGGACCTAAGGTTAGTACCCAGGGGTAGTGGAGGAGGAGGGCCTAAAGTTAGTACCCAGAGGTAGTGGAGGAGGGCCTAAAGTTAGTACCCAGAGGTAGTGGAGGAGGACCTAAAGTTAGTACCCAGAGGTAGTGGAGGAGGACCTAAAGTTAGTACCCAGGGGTAGTGGAGGATGAGGACCTAAAGTTAGTATCCAGAGGTAGTGGAGGAGGAGGGCCTAAAGTTAGTACCCAGGGGTAGTGGAGGCGGAGGACCTAAAGTTAGTACCCAGGGGTAGTGGAGGAGGAGGACCTAAAGTTAGTACCCAGGGGTAGTGGAGGAGGAGGACCTAAAGTTAGTATCCAGAGGTAGTGGAGGAGGACCTAAAGTTAGTACCCAGGGGTAGTGGAAGAGGACCTAAAGTTAGTACCCAGGGGTAGTGGAGGAGGAGGACCTAAAGTTAGTATCCAGAGGTAGTGGAGGAGGAGGACCTAAAGTTAGTATCCAGAGGTAGTGGAGGAGGGCCTAAAGTTAGTACCCAGGGGTAGTGGAGGAGGAGGACCTAAAGTTGGTACCCAGAGGTAGTGGAGGAGTATGGACTATGGATGCTCAACACAGTCACTCAGTCATTGATTGAGCCCCAGTGAAGGACCTAATCCTTCTCTCAGATCTGCTTCTTTTATTCCTCATCCAGTCCAGCTCATTCCAATCCATATACACTATTTGCATCCCAAATGGCGCCCTAGTCCCTATATAGTGAACTACTTTTGGCCAGGACCCATTGTGCTCTGGTCAATAGTAGTGCACTATGTAGAGAACAGGGAACCATTTGGGACAGATCAGTTGAAGCCCAGCCCTACTTGGCCTAATTAGCTCCACAGCTCCATTAGTCTACATTGTGGTCAATCCATTCATCACTTTGCATGTTAGTTAAAAGCCCATTCCTCTGACGCTGTCACTGGTTACACACACACACACACACACACACACACACACACACACACACACACACACACACACACACACACACACACACACACACACACACACACACACACACACACACACACACACACACACACACACACACACACACACACACACACACACACACACACACGTACAAGCCTATTACTGTTTTTTGAAAGTGGAGGATCATGGGAAACTAATTAACGAGGGAACGATATATCACAGAAAGATCAGACCAAGTTGATGAGTGTGGGGGGTAATGTACAGTACAGTGTTGTTAGAGGTGCTGAACAAACACTACACAATGTAGGTTTAGTATGGTCAGGTCTTCTATCATTAAGGTGGGTTAGTATGGTCAGGTCTTCTATCATTAAGGTGGGTTAGTATGGTCAGGTCTTCTATCATTAAGGTGGGTTAGTATGGTCAGGTCTTCTATCATTAAGGTGGGTTAGTATGGTCAGGTCTTCTATCATTATGGTGGGTTAGTATGGTCAGGTCTTCTATCATTAAGGTGGGTTAGTCTGGTCAGGCCTTCTATCATTAATGTGGGTTAGTATGGTCAGGTCTTCTATCATTACGGTGGGTTAGTATGGTCAGGTCTTCTATCATTAAGGTGGTTTAGTATGGTCAGGCCTTCTATCATTAATGTGGGTTAGTATGGTCAGGCCTTCTATCATTACGGTGGGTTAGTCTGGTCAGGCCTTCTATCATTAAGGTGGTTTAGTATGGTCAGGCCTTCTATCATTACGGTGGGTTAGTATGGTCAGGTCTTCTATCATTAAGGTGGTTTAGTATGGTCAGGCCTTCTATCATTACGGTGGGTTAGTATGGTCAGGTCTTCTATCATTAAGGTGGTTTAGTATGGTCAGGCCTTCTATCATTACGGTGGGTTAGTATGGTCAGGCCTTCTATCATTAAGGTGGTTTAGTATGGTCAGGTCTTCCATATTTTCGTGGATGCTCAGACAGACAGACAGACAGACAGACAGACAGACAGACAGACAGACAGACAGACAGACAGACAGACAGACAGACAGACAGACAGACAGACAGACAGACAGACAGACAGACAGACAGACAGACAGACAGACAGACAGACAGACTCACTGACAGGCTCACAGACAGAAAGACCCACAGACAAAAGATCAGACTGACAGAGACCCACAGACAAAAGAGACTGAGAGAGAGAGAGAGAGAGAGAGAGAGAGAGAGAGAGAGAGAGAGAGAGAGAGAGAGAGAGAGAGAGAGAGAGAGAGAGAGAGAGAGAGAGATGAGGGAGAGAGATGAGGGGGGAGGGAGAGAGGAGGGAGGAGAGAGGAGGGAGGATGGAGGAGGGAGAGAGAGGAGGGAGGAGGGAGGAGAGAGAGAGGAGGGAAAGGGGGAGGAGGGAGAGAGATGAGGGGGGAGGGAGAGAGGAGCGAGAGGAAGGAGGAGGAATAGGAGGGAGAGAGGAGGGAGGAGAGAGAGAGTGGAGCAAGGAGGGAGAGAATGAAGGAGAGAGAGGAGGGAGGAGAGAGAGGAGCGAGGAGGGAGAGAGGAGCAAGGAGGGAAGGGAGGGAGGAGAGGGGGGAGGGAGGAGGAGGTAGACTGGTAATGATCCCTACATCCCAGAGACTTGGCTCACCCACTGGCATACTGGCTTGCATGGTCCACTACCTCCAAACTTGCTGAGGTCTGAACCTCTCATTACTCCTCAAAACACGCAGGCAACCAAGACCTCCTGAACACAGTCAAACAAATTCACTTCATAACAAAATGAATTAGGTTTTCCATGTATGATGCATTGTTCACTTAGACATTGCATATTGCATACTTTCAGAGGAAAATACTGTTGTTGTACAGTGCTACCTGTTTATCACTCATATACAGTCGGTAACACTGAACATTGTGTCAGGGGATACAGTAGGTATTACTGAACATTGTGTCAGAGGATACAGTAGGTATTACTGAACATTGTGTCAGGGGATACAGTAGGTATTACTGAACATTGTGTCAGAGGATACAGTAGGTATTACTGAACATTGTGTCAGAGGATACAGTAGGTATTACTGAACATTGTGTCAGGGGATACAGTAGGTATTACTGAACATTGTGTCAGGGTATACAGTAGGTATTACTGAACATTGTGTCAGAGGATACAGTAGGTATTACTGAACATTGTGTCAGAGGATACAGTAGGTATTACCGAACATTGTATCAGAGGATACAGTAGGTATTACTGAACATTGTATCAGAGGATACAGTAGGTATTACTGAACATTGTGTCAGAGGATACAGTAGGTATTACTGAACATTGTGTCAGAGGATACAGTAGGTATTACTGAACATTGTGTCAGAGGATACAGTAGGTATTACTGAACATTGTGTCAGAGGATACAGTAGGATTTACTGAACATTGTGTCAGGGGATACAGTAGGTATTACTGAACATTGTGTCAGAGGATACAGTAGGTATTACTGAATATTGTGTCAGAGGGTACAGTAGGTATTACTGAACATTGTGTCAGAGGATACAGTAGGTATTACTGAACATTGTGTCAGGGGATACAGTAGGTATTACTGAACATTGTGTCAGGGGATACAGTAGGTATTACTGAATATTGTGTCAGAGGATACAGTAGGTATTACTGAACATTGTGTCAGAGGATACAGTAGGTATTACTGAACATTGTGTCAGAGGATACAGTAGGTATTACTGAACATTGTGTCAGAGGATACAGTAGGTATTACTGAACATTGTGTCAGAGGATACAGTAGGTATTACTGAACATTGTGTCAGAGGATACAGTAGGATTTACTGAACATTGTGTCAGGGGATACAGTAGGTATTACTGAACATTGTGTCAGGGCTGGTTACACCATCACTATCCCCACCACCACCACCTCAGCCTGGTTACACCATCACTATCCCCACCACCACCACCTCAGCCTGGTTACACCACCACTATCCCCACCACCACCATCTCAGCCTTGTTACACCATCACTATCCCCACCACCACCACCTCAGCCTGGTTACACCACCACTATCCCCACCACCACCTCAGCCTGGTTACACCATCACTATCCCCACCACCACCACCTCAGCCTTGTTACACCATCACTATCCCCACCACCACCACCTCAGCCCGGTTACACCATCACTATCCCCACCACCACCACCACCTCAGCCTGGTTACACCATCACTATCCCCACCACCACCACCTCAGCCTGGTTACACCATCACTATCCCCACCACCACCATCTCAGCCTGGTTACACCATCACTATCCCCACCACCACCTCAGCCTGGTTACACCATCATTATCCCCACCACCACCACCTCAGCCTGGTTACACCATCACTATCCCCACCACCACCACCTCAGCCTGGTTACACCATCACTATCCCCACCACCACCACCACCACCACCTCAGCCTGGTTACACCACCTCTATCCCCACCACCACCACCTCAGCCTGGTTACACCATCACTATCCCCACCACCACCACCTCAGCCTGGTTACACCATCACTATCCCCACCACCACCACCACCACCTCAGCCTGGTTACACCATCACTATCCCCACCACCACCTCAGCCTGGTTACACCATCACTATCCCCACCACCACCACCTCAGCCTGGTTACACCATCACTATCCCCACCACCACCACCTCAGCCTGGTTACACCATCACTATCACCACCACCACCACCTCAGCCTGGTTACACCATCACTATCCCCACCACCACCACCACCTCAGCCTGGTTACACCACCTCTATCCCCACCACCACCACCTCAGCCTGGTTACACCATCACTATCCCCACCACCACCACCTCAGCCTGGTTACACCATCACTATCCCCATCACCACCACCTCAGCCTGGTTACACCATCACTATCCCCACCACCACCACCACCACCTCAGCCTGGTTACACCATCACTATCCCCATCACCACCACCTCAGCCTGGTTACACCATCACTATCCCCACCACCACCACCACCACCTCAGCCTGGTTACACCATCACTATCCCCATCACCACCACCCCAGCCTGGTTACACCATCACTATCCCCACCACCACCTCAGCCTGGTTACACCATCACTATCCCCACCACCACCACCTCAGCCTGGTTACACCATCACTATCCCCACCACCACCATCTCAGCCCGGTTACACCACCTCTATCCCCACCACCAACAAAACACCTACATTCATCTCCTCTAGCTATGAAAAAAATAATTTATTTTGTACTTCCCCGATAATTTACTTTATTTTTATTTTTCTCTCTCCCCTTCCCTTTCCCTTTCCACAAGGAATTCTCCATTTCCCTATAAAATGAAAATTCATCTAGAATTACATCTTATGTCATCATTATGTTTATTAAGCGTGGATGATGTATATGAACAGTGCTGGCTTGCCGCTGAGTGCTTAATGATGCATAAGATTAAGCCGAGGCTCTCAGCTGCGCTGTGACTCCCCTCTGGTTCTCTCTCTCTGCAGAGGCATGCTGGGAGCTCCAAACGGCCATCAGGTGAATGGAACTAACATCTCTCTTCTTTTAGTGTCTGGGCTGGTGTGAGGGAGAGTGGGGTGGAGGGTGAGTGGGGGAGGGGGGGAGAGAGATAGCGTGGGGGTGGGGGGTGGGAGAAGGGGAGAGGGGGATGAGGGAGAGTGTATGGGGGGTGGGGTTGTGGTGGGGTGAGGATGTGGGGGTAAAGTGTGTGTGTGCGCATGGGTTTGTGCATTGTGTCACTCACATCTTACACTAAATCTGTCCTCCTACATATTAAAAATAACCTCCTTCCTCTTTGCTCACTGTGCACCTGTCATTACCCTACTTTCTTTGCCTGCCTCCCCCTGTCCTCTCATCCTTTTCTCCCCTGCTCTGCCTCTCCCTATGTCCTCTCATCCTTTTCTCCCCTGCTCTGCCTCTCCCTGTCTTCTCATCCTTTTCTCCCCTGCTCTGCCTCCCCCTGTCCTCTCATCCTTTTATCCCCTGCTCTGCCTCTCCCTATGTCCTCTCATCCTTTTCTCCCCTGCTCTGCCTCTCCCTATGTCCTCTCATCTTTTTCTCCCCTGCTCTGCCTCTCCCTGTGTCTTCTCATCCTTTTCTATCCTGCTCTGCCCCTCCCTGTCCTCTCATCCTTTTCTCCCCTGCTCTGCCTCCCCCTGTCCTCTCATCCTTTTCTCCCCTGCTCTGCCTCTCCCTGTGTCTTCTCATCCTTTTCTATCCTGCTCTGCCTCCCCCTGTCCTCTCATCCTTTTCTCCCCTGCTCTGCCTCCCCCTGTCCTCTCATCCTTTTCTCCCCTGCTCTGCCTCTCCCTGTGTCCTCTCATCCTTTTCTCCCCTGCTCTGCCTCCCCCTGTCCTCTCATCCTTTTCTCCCCTGCTCTGCCTCTCCCTGTGTCCTCTCATCCTTTTCTCCCCTGCTCTGCCTCCACCTGTCCTCTCATCCTTTTCTCCCCTGCTCTGCCTCCCCCTGTCCTCTCATCCTTTTCTCTCCTGCTCTGCCTCCCCCTGTCCTCTCATCCTTTTCTCTCCTGCTCTGCCTCTCCCTGTGTTATCTCCTCCTTTTCTCTCCTGCTCTGCCTCTCCCTGTCCTCTCCTCCTTTTCTCTCCTGCTCTGCCTCTCCCTGTCCTCTCCTCTTCTCTCCTGCTCTGCCTCTCCCTGTCCTCTCCTCTTCTCTCCTGCTCTGCCTCTCCCTGTCCTCTCCTCTTCTCTCCTGCTCTGCCTCCCCCTGTACTCTCCTCCTTTTCTCTCCTCCTCTTCCCACATACTCTTCATATCCCTCCATGGGCCCCTTCTCCTCTCCCCTTCTCTCTGCACTCTTAGAAAAGAAAATGCTATCTAGAACCTAAAATGTTAATTTGGCTGTCCCCATTGGAGAACCATTTGAAGAACCCGTTTTGTTTCCAGGTAGAACCCTTTTTGGTTCCAATTAGAACCCAAAAGAGTTTGACCTGGAACCAAAAAGGGTCCCTCCTATGGGGACAGCCATAGAACAATTCAATTCAAAGGGTTTTATTATCTCCCTCTCTCTCTCCCCCTCTCTTTTCCCCTCTTGTTCTCTCTCTCCATCTCCCCCTATCTCGCTCTCTCTCGCTCTCTCTCCATCCCTCTCCTTCTCTCCCTCCCCTCTCCTTCTCTCCATCCCTCCTTCCTTCTCTCCCTCCCCTCTCCTTCTCTCCCTCCCCTCTCCTCTCCTT
>NW_025746013.1:60000-90000 GCF_021184085.1 Oncorhynchus gorbuscha | reverse complement strand
CCCATCTAGTTTTATTTAGGGGCTAACAAATCCCCCATCTAGTTTTATTTAGGGGCTAACAAATCCCCCATCTAGTTTTATTTAGGGGCTAACAAATCCCCCATCTAGTTTTATTTAGGGGCTAACAAATCCCCCCTTCTAGTTTTATTTAGGGACTAACAAATCCCCCCTTCTAGTTTTATTTAGGGGCTAACAAATCCCCCATCTAGTTTTATTTAGGGGCTAACAAATCCCCCATCTAGTTTTATTTTGGGGCTAACAAATCCCACCTAGTTGAATATAGGGGCTAACAAACCCCCCCTTCCAGTTGTATAAAGGGACTAACATAGTGTCTGTCATTAGATGAATGAGACCAAGGTGCATCATGGTAGACGTACATCATACATCTATTAAATGAACATGAAAAACAAGACAGAGTAAACGGCACGTTAAATGTTGTGGCGCTGAACACAACAACTAACCAAGAACAAGATCCCACAATCTAAGGTTGGAAAAAGGGCTGCCTAAGTATGATCCCCAATCAGAGACAACGGTAGACAGCTGTCTCTGATTGGGAACCATATCCGGCCAACAAAGAAATAGAAAAACTAGAATGCCCACCCAAATCACACCCGACCTAACCAAATAGAGAAATAAAAAGGCTCTCTAAGGGTCAGGGCGTGACAGCCCCCCCCCCCAAAAAAAAAAAAAAAACATTCCTCTAACATTCCTCTAAGGGGACCCAAAAGGCTAGGGTCGGCAATGCCAGAGGTTTGCAGAGGGAAAGTGTGAGCTGGCCATGGACACAGGGTCTATCTGGTAGTGTATATTTAACACTGAGACATTCAGCGTTAAACACTGAGATATTAAGAGTTAAACACTGGGACATTAAGAGTTGAACACTGGGATATTAAGAGTTGAACACTGGGATATTAAGAGTTGAACACAGGGGCATTAAGAGTTAAACACTGGGACATTAAGAGTAAAACACTGGGACATTAAGAGTTCAACACTGAGATATTAAGAGTTAAACACTGGGACATTAAGAGTTGAACACTGGGGCATTAAGAGTTCAACACTGGGGCATTAAGAGTTAAACACTGGGACATTAATAGTTGAACACTGGGACATTAAGAGTTAAACACTGGGACATTAAGAGTAAAACACTGGGACATTAAGAGTTAAACACTGGGACATTAAGAGTTGAACACTGGGACATTAAGAGTTGAACACTGGGACATTAAGAGTTGAACACTGGGGCATTAAGAGTTGAACACTGGGATATTAAGAGTTAAACACTGGGACATTAAGAGTAAAACACTGGGACATTAAGAGTAAAACACAGGGGCATTAAGAGTTAAACACTGGGACATTAAGAGTCCACCTCCCTGGGACATTAAGAGTTGAACACTGGGACATTAAGAGTTGAACACTGGGACATTAAGAGTCCACCTCCCTGGGACATTAAGAGTTGAACACTGGGACATTAAGAGTTGAACACTGGGACATTAAGAGATAAACACTGGGACATTAAGAGTCCACCTCCCTGGGACATTAAGAGTTAAACACTGGGACATTAAGAGTCCACCTCCCTGGGACATTAAGAGTTGAACACTGGGGCATTAAGAGTTGAACACTGGGATATTAAGAGTTAAACACTGGGACATTAAGAGTAAAACACTGGGACATTAAGAGTAAAACACAGGGGCATTAAGAGTTAAACACTGGGACATTAAGAGTCCACCTCCCTGGGACATTAAGAGTTGAACACTGGGACATTAAGAGTTGAACACTGGGACATTAAGAGTCCACCTCCCTGGGACATTAAGAGTTAAACACTGGGACATTAAGAGTTGAACACTGGGACATTAAGAGTCCACCTCCCTGGGACATTAAGAGTTAAACACTGGGACATTAAGAGTCCACCTCCCTGGGACATTAAGAGTTGAACACTGGGACATTAAGAGTTGAACACTGGGACATTAAGAGATAAACACTGGGACATTAAGAGTCCACCTCCCTGGGACATTAAGAGATGAACACTGGGACATTAAGAGTTAAACACTGGGACATTAAGAGTTAAACACTGGGACATTAAGAGTTAAACACTGAGACATTAAGAGTTAAACACTGGGACATTAAGAGTCCACCTCCCTGGGACATTAAGAGTTGAAAACTGGGACATTAAGAGTTAAACACTGGGACATTAAGAGTTAAACACTTGGACATTAAGAGTTAAACACTGGGACATTAAGAGTCCACCTCCCTGGGACATTAAGAGTTAAACACTGGGACATTAAGAGTTAAACACTGGGACATTAAGAGTCCACCTCCCTGGGACATTAAGAGTTAAACACTGGGACATTAAGAGTTAAACACTGGGACATTAAGAGTTAAACACTTGGACATTAAGAGTTAAACACTGGGACATTAAGAGTCCACCTCCCTGGGACATTAAGAGTTAAACACTGGGACATTAAGAGTTAAACACTGGGACATTAAGAGTCCACCTCCCTGGGACATTAAGAGTTAAACACTGGGACATTAAGAGTTAAACACTGGGACATTAAGAGTCCACCTCCCTGGGACAAATGGATAGACTTACTCCACACACACAAACAACATGCATGGAAGCACACACTTACAAACGTGCACAGAGATACCTACACACAGACACACTGTAACCACTGTCTTTACTACCACACTGTGATTTCACGACAACACAGCACCCGTACAGTATGATCTGGCTCCATATAGTACCTGTACACCATAAACAATAAGAAAGGGAACCCTTTTCCCTAGATAGTGCACTACTGAGCCACATGGACCCTGAACAAATGCTAGGTGCATTTCACAAACCAAAAAGCATCTGATTCAACTGAAAAGGGGCCAAAATACTATTTATGTTCTAAGGAGTTTGGACACAATCCTATAAACGATAGAAGCTAAGAAAATCAAATACACTGGTTTGATCATGGTAGAAATATAATATATTGTTTGAAGGATACTGGTTTGATCACAATAAAAATATAAGGTTTTGTTTGAAGGATACTGGTTTGATCACAATAAAAATGTAAGGTTCTGTTTGAAGGATACTGGTTTGATCACAGAAAAATGTAAGGTTTTGTTTGAAGGATACTGGTTTGATCACAGAAAAATGTAAGGTTTTGTTTGAAGGATACTGGTTTGATCACAGAAAAATATAAGGTCTTGTTTGAAGGATAGATCACAGTATAAATGTATTGTTTCATAGCAGTAGCAGCAGTAGCAGTGTCACCAGCAGCAGAACAATATTAGTGGCTGTATCTTCCCCAATCGTAATAGTAATCATTTAGAAGGTTAAAGGGGGTATTATTATCGCTGCACAGCCCATCTGAGCAGTGATGAGGTGAGCACAAATAATAACTGTCCCCAACAGAGAGAGAGAGAGAGAGAGAGAGAGAGAGAGAGAGAGAGAGAGAGAGAGAGAGAGAGAGAGAGAGAGAGAGAGAGAGAGAGAGAGAGAGAGAGAGAGAGAGAGAGAGAGAGAGAGAGAGAGAGAGAGAGAGAGAGAGAGAGAGAGAGAGAGAGAGAGAGAGAGAGAGAGAGAGAGAGAGAGAGAGAGAGAGAGAGAGGAGAGTGAGAGAGAGAGAGAGAGAGAGAGAGAGAGTGTGTGTGGACGTGTGTGTGTGTGTGTGTGTGTGTGTGTGTGTGTGTGTGTGTGTGTGTGTGTGTGTGTGTGTGTGTGTGTGTGTGTGTGTGTGTGTGTGTGTGTGTGTGTGTGTGTGCGTGCGTGCGTGTGTGCGCGCGTGTGTGTGTGTGTGTGTGCGCGCGCGCGTGTGTGCGTGTGTGCGTGCGTGTGTGTGTGTCTGTGTCTGCGTGTGTGTGCGTGCGTGCGTGCGCGTGTGTGTGTGTGTGTGTGTAAGGCCAAACCGCTGGGTTTTGGGGGGACAATCCCCTGTGTGACCTGACCTTGACACGTCTGAGTGAAATGGTGGCGGAGTGCTAATACCTCATCATATTGAGTTTGACTTTGAGCCCACTGTTGTGAGCATCATAAAACAAAGGATAACAGGCCAGACAAACGGCCGAATCCACCGGTCAATTCAAATGCTATCAAATGCTTTTGTTGGTACAGGCTTACTGGTGTGAAATGAAAAAAAATCTATATTCTTTTTTTTTTAAATGTGTTTTTTAACCTTTTTGTAAATGAGGAAAGAATTTAGACCTATGCTTCTGTAAATAATTAATATTTATGCACCGTTCCATGGTCTAAACCAGTCTCTCTCTCAGTGTAAAACATACAATACCTTCTCAAGTAGGAAATAACTCTTTCTACCTGGCTTACAGGGCATCAACTCCAGAGCATTGATCAAACCAAGTGGAGGCGAGTGGGGAGGAGAGACAGACAGACCTGGTAAGAACAGACCTTTATGTATTACCTTACGTTTCAAAGTAAGGACAAAGAAAATGAAGATGACTGTCCTGTCACTGACAGCCCAGATGAAGCAGACAGAGTTGAGTGAACCGTTTTGCTTCGTTCCATTTGGCCCTGGTGTACCGTTACATGCGGTGGAAGACATGTTTTATCGGTTGTTGTGTTTAAGTGTTACAACTGTTATCAGTCCGCTGTTAATTTGATTAAATATATACTCCGTTTTGTCTTTCATTTTGAATATCTAAGTGAAAGGTCTGATAATAATTTGTGCTTTCAAACGGTGGCAAGAAATAAATGCCAAGACAAATAGATTATTTTTATTTTTTTAAACTACTTAATAAATTCTCCGCATCATCTGACATATTTGCTGCTTGGTTAGCCAAATAGAGGTTGTTTTGTCCACAATTTTCTGTGTCAAATCTGTCAAGTGTTCATGTCGTTTTGGTTTCAGGTCACAGAGCAAGGTAGACATCCTGATTCTGGGCATGACAGGTGTAGTTCCAGGCCCATTTGAGCCCGATCTGACAAGGCTAATATTCTCTCTCAAACCGTTATTAGATGGACGTATCTGGAAGGATTTACATTCCTCTTACGGCAGCCATCTTAATATTTACGTCGATAATGAAGATGCGGATGATTTTAACTACTCTTTGTAATTAATAGCAATGTCAGTGACATAGTATTAATAGCACCATGTGTTGGCATCAATTTTGTGTAAATTGCCTCTTTGACAAGCCGCTTTAATTAAACATATCACACAAGCATTAAAGGACTGTGGTCAGTAGCCATTTTGAGAGACTATCAAATACTGTTGCCATCTGGTACTTCTAGCCTGTCTTCTCCCCACTAATTAGAAGTAATATGACAGAGGTTAAAGGCCCTTTAGCTCAGACACAATGATCCACCCAACCACCACACTGTCTTTATCCTGGAATAACCCACAGGTCATTATCACTACCACCCGACCACCACACTGTCTTTATACTGGAATAACCCACAGGTCATTATCACTACCACCCGACCACCACACTGTCTTTATACTGGAATAACCCACAGGTCATTATCACTACCACCCGACCACCACACTGTCTTTATACTAGAATAACCCACAGGTCATTATCACTACCACCCGACCACCACACTGTCTTTATACTGGAATAACCCACAGGTCATTATCACTACCACCCGACCACCACACTGTCTTTATCCTGGAATAACCCACAGGTCATTATCACTACCACCCGACCACCACACTGTCTTTATACTGGAATAACCCACAGGTCATTATCACTACCACCCGACCACCACACTGTCTTTATCCTGGAATAACCCACAGGTCATTATCACTACCACCCGACCACCACACTGTCTTTATCCTGGAATAACCCACAGGTCATTATCACTACCACCCGACCACCACACTGTCTTTATCCTGGAATAACCCACAGGTCATTATCACTACCACCCGACCACCACACTGTCTTTATCCTGGAATAACCCACAGGTCATTATCACTACCACCCGACCACCACACTGTCTTTATCCTGGAATAACCCACAGGTCGATGATCACTACCACCCAACCACCACACTGTCTTTATACTGGAATAACCCACAGGTCATTATCACTACCACCCGACCACCACACTGTCTTTATACTGGAATAACTCACAGGTCATTATCACTACCACCCGACCACCACACTGTCTTTATACTGGAATAACCCACAGGTCATTATCACTACCACCCGACCACCACACTGTCTTTATACTGGAATAACTCACAGGTCATTATCACTACCACCCGACCACCACACTGTCTTTATACTGGAATAGCTCACAGGTCATTATCACTACCACCCGACCACCAAACTGTCTTTATACTGGAATAACCCACAGGTCGATGATCACTACCACCCGACCACCACACTGTCTTTATACTGGAATAACTCACAGGTCATTATCACTACCACCCAACCACCACACTGTCTTTATCCTGGAATAACCCACAGGTCATTATCACTACCACCTGACCACCACACTGTCTTTATACTGGAATAACTCACAGGTCATTATTACTACCACCCGACCACCACACTGTCTTTATACTGGAATAACCCACAGTTCGATGATCACTACCACCCGACCACCACACTGTCTTTATACTGGAATAACCCACAGTTCGATGATCACTACCACCCGACCACCACACTGTCTTTATACTGGAATAACACACAGGTCATTATCACTATCTTACATGTTACAAATTAGACATGCCTACTACCTGAAATATAGAACCATATAGAATCATAGAGGTCAGTAGAGAACATTACAGAACAATACAGAACCTTAAAGATCAGTAGAGAACAGTATAGAACCATAGAGATCAGTAGAGAACAGTATAGAACCATAGAGATCAGTAGAGAACATTATAAAATAATAGAGATCAGTACAGGACATTATAGAATGATACAGAACCATAGAGAGAACAGTATATAATCATACAGAACCATAGAGATCAGTAGAGAACATTATAGAACCATACAGAACCGTAGAGGTCAGTAGAGAACATTATAGAACCAAATAGATGAGTAGAGAACATTATAGAACCATACAGAACCATAGAGATCAGTAGAGAACATTATAGAACCAAATAGATGAGTAGAGAACATTATAGAACCATACAGAACCGTAGAGATCAGTAGAGAACATTATAGAACCATACAGAACCGTAGAGGTCAGTAGAGAACATTATAGAACCAAATAGATGAGTAGAGAACATTATAGAACCATACAGAACTGTAGAGATCAGTAGAGAACATTATAGAACCATTTGGAACCATAGAGATCAGTAGAGAACATTATAGAACCATAGAGATCAGTAGAGAACATTACAAAACAATACAGAACCATAGAGAAAAGTAGAGGACATTATAGAACCATACGGAACCATAGAGGTCAATAGAGAACATTGTAGAACAATAGAGATCAGTAGAGAACATTGTAGAACAATAGAGATCAGTAGAGCTCATTATATAATCATACAGAACCGTAGAGGTCAGTAGGGAACATTATAGAACCATACAGAACAATAGAGATCAGTAGAGAACATTATAGAACCATAAAGAACCGTAGAGGTCAATAGAGAACATTACAAAACAATACAGAACCATAGAGATAAGTAGAGAACAATATAGAACCATAGTGAGGAATAGAGAACATTATAGAACCATAGTGAGGAATAGAGAACATTATAGAACCATATGGAACAATAGAGATCAGTAGAGAACATTATAGAACCATACAGAACCATAGAGATAAGTAGAGAACAATATAGAACCATAGTGAGGAATAGAGAACATTATAGAACCATATGGAACAATAGAGATCAGTAGAGGACATTATAGAACCATACAGAACCATAGAGATAAGTAGAGAACAATATAGAACCATAGTGAGTAATAGAAAACATTATAGAACCATATGGAACCTTATAGATGAGTAGAGAACATTGTAGAACCATACAGAACAATAGAGATCAGTAGAGAACATTGTAGAACCACACAGAACCATACCCAAACAGTACAGAGCCAACCATATACTGTACAACCATATTGAACCATACACAACCATACAGAAACTTAGAACCCTATAAAACCCTGCAGAACAACACAGTCATACAGGACCATTTAGACCCCAGCAGTGCCCTAATACTGAAACCTTGAACTTCCAACTTCCTTGAAAAAGCAGCTCACTGTAAATGTCTTTCTTCCAATTATCTTTAACTCACCACCTCACCCAGTAGGTCATGTGATGCATTAGCTCCTATACAGTTCTACCCAGCATGCATTGCAGTGCTGTCTTCAGTCAGTGAGCTGTGATCTAGCCAACCAATCAATCTTCCTGACCACACCACTCTCCGAGCCTCTCAGAGCCCAGTAGTGAGCTATATGGGTTTCTATTCCTGTGGGCAGGAGCACTGAGGATGAATTGGATTGGAATAGCAGCACTGCCTTGTTTTACAGTAGTTGGGTTTACAGCAGACAGAGACTAGCATGAAGTGGAGGAAATACTGTTTTCTGTATTTCATCCTGACACATCTCCACTGCTCTGTACCTCAGGAAAGCCACAAAGGGACCTATCTGCATATCTGTGTGTGTGTGTGTGTGTGTGTGTGTGTGTGTGTGTGTGTGTGTGTGTGTGTGTGTGTGTGTGTGTGTGTGTGTGTGTGTGTGTGTGTGTGTGTGTGTGTGTGTGTGTGTGTGTGTGTGTGTGTGTGTGTGTGTGACTGTGTGTATAGGACACACAGCAGAAGAGACAGATTGAACAGCTCACCTCTAGAGACAGATTAAACAGCTCTCCTCTAGAGACAGATTAAACAGCTCACCTCTAGAAGAGACAGATTAAACAGCTCACCTATAGAAGAGACAGATTAAACAGCTCTAGAAGAGACAGATTAAACAGCTCACCTCTAGAAGAGACAGATTAAACAGCTCACCTCTAGAAGAGAGATTAAACAGCTCACCTCTAGAGACAGATTAAACAGCTCACCTCTAGAAGAGACAGATTAAACAGCTCACCTCTAGAGACAGATTAAACAGCTCACCTCTAGAAGAGATAGATTAAACAGCTCACCTCTAGAAGAGACAGATTAAACAGCTCACTTCTAGAAGAGACAGATTAAACAGCTCACCTCTAGAGACAGATTAAACAGCTCACCTCTAGAGACAGATTAAACAGCTCACCTCTAGAAGAGACAGATTAAACAGCTCACCTCTAGAAGAGAGAGATTAAACAGATCACCTCTAGAAGAGACAGATTAAACAGCTCACCTCTAGAAACAGATTAAACAGCTCACCTCTAGAAGAGACAGATTAAACAGCTCACCTCTAGAGACAGATTAAACAGCTCACCTCTAGAAGAGACAGATTAAACAGCTCACCTCTAGAAGAGACAGATTAAACAGCTCACCTCTAGAAGAGACAGATTAAACAGCTCACCTCTAGAAGAGAGAGATTAAACAGATCACCTCTAGAAGAGAGATTAAACAACTCACCTCTAGAGACAGATTAAACAGCTCACCTCTAGAAGAGACAGACAAATCACTCCTAGAAGAGACAGATTAAACAGCTCACCTCTAGAAGAGACAGATTAAACAGCTCACCTCTAGAAGAAACAGACAAATCACTCCTAGAAGAGAGATTAAACAGCTCACCTCTAGAAGAGACAGATTCAACAGCTCACCTCTAGAAGAGACAGATTAAACAGCTCACCTCTAGAAGAGACAGATTAAACAGCTCACCTCTAGAAGAGACAGATTAAACAGCTCACCTCTAGAAGAGACAGATTAAACAGCTCACCTCTAGAAGAGACAGATTAAACAGCTCACCTCTAGAAGAGACTGATTAAACAGCTCACCTCTAGAAGAGACAGATTAAACAGCTCACCTCTAGAAGAGACAGATTAAACAGCTCACCTCTAGAAGAGACAGATTAAACAGCTCACCTCTAGAAGAGACAGATTAAACAGCTCACCTCTAGAAGAGACAGATTAAACAGCTCACCTCTAGAAGAGACAGATTAAACAGCTCACCTCTAGAAGAGACAGATTAAACAGATCACCACTAGAAGAGACATTTTAAATAGCCCAGCTCTAGAGGAGACGTACACATACAGGAAGTGAGTCAGTTAGTAGGTGAGGTAGTGTGAACAAGCTGACCTCTTATAGCAGACTGTGTTGGGCAGTCACTCTTCCTGGTTACAACGACGCGTCTCCCTGGTTACGATGCCTCTGTTTACGATGCGTCATGCTTTGTTTCACCTGATGTGTAATTATTTTTTCCATTAAACACCAAACATGTATTTCACTTAGTATAGTTCTTCCGTATGAAATTTCAATCAGAGACCATTAATGCACTACAGACAGGGGAAAGTTTAGAAAAATAACAAGATGCAATGGAAAATAAAATAGTACTCTGTCAATGGGGGAAACACTACAATAATCATTTGCCAGTAGCTGGGTGATGCATATGTTAAAGTGTCAACAAGCAGTGGAAGAAATTAATAGCTTTCTGCCATAAAACACTTCTGATGGATATGATTACATTTGCATACTTCATTTTACCCTTGATCTGTCGTCTCACTGGTTCCAAGAGTCAGAGCTGACTGTGAGTAAGAGAGAGAGAGAGAGAGAGAGAGAGAGAGAGAGAGAGAGAGAGAGAGAGAGAGAGAGAGAGAGAGAGAGAGAGAGAGAGAGAGAGACAGACAGACAGAGAGAGACAGAGAGAGACAGAGAGACAGAGAGAGAGGGAGCGAGGGAGAGAGAGAGAGAGAGACAGAGAGAGAGAGAGAGCCAGAGAGAGAGAGAGAGAGAGAGAGAGAGACAGAGAGAGAGAGAGAGACAGAGAGAGAGAGAGAGGAGAGAGAGAGAGAGAGAGAGAGAGAGAGAGAGAGAGAGAGAGAGAGAGAGAGAGAGAGAGAGAGAGAGAGAGAGAGAGAGAGAGAGAGAGAGAGAGAGAGAGAGAGAGAGAGAGAGAGAGAGAGAGAGAGAGACAGAGAGAGACAGAGAGAGACAGAGAGAGAGAGAGAGAGAGAGAGAGAGAGAGAGAGAGAGAGAGAGAGACCCATTCTAAAACATTCTAAAAATAAAGAAAAGCATTTCCATTACTGTTCAAACATGGAACAAGTATTTCAGATCTCATTAAAGACCATGGTGGTTATTGTCAATCAGTAACATTTAAAGACAAACTACAGTGCAACACCAAGCAACCACATAAACATACCAATATGTTCAATCATTACACATGAACTGTACAGTAGCTGTACAAAGATCATCAATCTTTAACCACTTGATTATGGAACATAGAATTACGTATAATTACCCCGGACTATTCAACAGAGTAAACATTGTATTTAAATAATGTGTTAATCAATCATTTGTGGGTGATGATTTTGGGGGTGTGGATGGGTCCTATAAGGAGTGTTTATTGGCTCATTAACTGGTCAATATGGCTATCTCAGTATCCTCTTAACGATGATGAGGAGGAAGGCAGTCAGTCCATTCAGCTGGAATTATCTTTTCTTTCTGACCCATGGGCTAACCTCAGGTCAATAACAATGTCCTCGTAAACACAATCTGACCACAACAACAACAGCAACAGCAACAACAACAACAACAGCAACAAACAAAAACAACAACAACAGCAACAACAGCAACAGCAACAGCAACAGCAACAGCAACAGCAGCAACAACAGCAACAGCAACAGCAACAGCAACAGCAACAGCAACAAACAAAAACAACAACAACAGCAACAACAGCAACAGCAACAACAACAGCAACAGCAACAGCAACAGCAACAACAACAACAACAGCAACAAACAAAAACAACAACAACAGCAACAACAGCAACAGCAACAACAACAGAAACAGCAACAACAACAACAACAGCAACAACAACAACAACAACAACAGCAACAAACAAAAACAACAACAACAGCAACAACAGCAACAGCAACAACAGCAACAGCAACAACAGCAACAGCAACAGCAACAGCAACAGCAACAGCAACAGCAACAGCAACAGCAACAGCAACAGCAGCAACAACAACAACAGCAACAAACAACAACAACAATAACAACAACACCAACAGCAACAACAACAACAGCAACAACAACAACAAAAACAAAAACAACAACAACAACAGCAACAACAACAACAGCAACAACAACAACAGCAATAACAGAGGTTCATAACTATCCATCTTTAGGACCGAACTCCTTGAGTTGACACACTCTACTTCAAAAGCATCACCTTGGCCTCAATTACTGTCACGTTTATATTTTTGAAAAGTTATAATACCGAGACACTATTGAAACATCTTCTAATGAGACTGTGATGTCATACATTCCATGCGGAATGCTGAATACGGAATGACTTAATAAAAGCTGTTGAGATGTTGGCTTAACTACATTATTTTGTTATTTTCTGTTCAAAACTAAATGTACGTGTGTAAATACCAAATTATACTTGTTTGTAAAGAGCTCATGGCAACAGCCCTTACTGCTATGAGGACCTTTAGCCAAGCCAGTCAGCATCACACAGTAAACACTGTTAGAAAGCACTGCAGGCTTCACATGGTGATGCATTGTAATGGCTTGGTGTTGAGCCTGGCCTAGCACAATAACACACACACACACACACACACACACACACACACACACACACACACACACACACACACACACACACACACACACACACACACACACACACACACACACACACACACACACACACACACACACACACACGGGTGGACACGCGGACACACACACATACACACACACACACGCAAACACACAGACACAAAGAAACACAGACAGGCACGCGCGTAAACACACACACACACACACACACACACACACACACACACACACACACACACACACACACACACACACACACACACACACACACACACACACACACACACACACACACACACACACACACACAGTGCACTAGACACTACCTAGGCAGCGACTGGGCTTTAGCTATAAATATAAACAAAGTGCAGATTGCCAGGCAGTCTCTCTCCCTCTCTCTCTCTCTCAGTGATTGGGGCTTGAGGAGAAAGTGGACTGGGATATCAGTGGTCACTAAATCATTGTGTAATCAGCTCTCTATACAGACTCATCCATGCATGCTGAGCACCCCATTCTGGAAGAGACTCGGGGACCGGGAGGACGACAGAATGCTCTGCCTGACCCCATCTGTACCCCATCTCGTTCTGCATTATCCCCAACCCATAAAAGTCCCATGCAGCACAAAAGACTTAATGATTCCCTTTGTTTTGTTATGTGTGGGGTGGGGGGGTCGGGGGGGAGGGGGAAGGGGGGACCAAAAGCAAATGACAACAACAAATCTATCAAAGTTAGCAGCAGTCAGCACCTCAGCAGTTTTCTCTGCAGCCGGCCAGACAGTCAGCCCACCAGTCAGCCAGTCCACCAGAGGCCCGAGATGCACATATTGCAGGGCCGGCCCCCTGAGCAGCAGGCGCAGGGCCCAGGGACTACAGGGACTGAGACAGCCCTCTCCCTGGCCAGAGAGGGACTTGATGAATGACTGGAGCAACTTCTCTGTCACACCGGGCAGGGGAGGAGTCACTCGGACACACACACACACGAAGACACGCGCACAGGCACACACACACACACACACACACACACACACACACACACACACACACACACACACACACACACACACACACACACACACACACACACACACACACACACGCACACACAAAGGCACACACAGACACAAATGCACGCACACGTACAGACACACACACAGACACACGCTCACACACACAAACTAAGCTACATCATCCTAATGGCATTATTATTCTCTTGCTTGTTGTCGATACAGTGTGGAGTGATTGGCGTCACGCTGTGTACTAGGTTAATTGGAATCCTGAACTGGAAAACGGCAGGGGAACAGTCCAAATATCCCGTTGGAGTCTTCCCACAGCCCAGAGGGAGAATCCCCATACGTATGTGCTAGACCCAGGTGTCTAAGTACCTAT
Organism: Oncorhynchus gorbuscha; assembly: GCF_021184085.1. Lineage (NCBI taxonomy): Eukaryota > Metazoa > Chordata > Actinopteri > Salmoniformes > Salmonidae > Oncorhynchus > Oncorhynchus gorbuscha. The sequence continues at coordinate 76,015 of NW_025746013.1, read as the reverse complement.
ATATCATATGTACTAGACCCAAGTGTCTATATATCATATATACTAGACCCAGGTATCTATATATCATATATACTAGACCCAGGTATCTATATATCATATATACTAGACCCAGGTATCTATATATCATATATACTAGACCCAGGTATCTATGTATCATATATACTAGACCCATCTATGTATCTATAGACCCAGGTATCTATATATACTATACTAGACAGGTATCTATATATCATATATACTAGACCCAGGTATCTATATATCATATATACTAGACCCAGGTATCTATGTATCATATATACTAGACCCAGGTATCTATATATCATATATACTAGACCCAGGTATCTATATATCATATATACTAGACCCAGGTATCTATATATCATATATACTAGACCCAGGTATCTATATATCATATATACTAGACCCAGGTATCTATATATCATATATACTAGACCCAGGTATCTATATATCATATATACTAGACCCAGGTATCTATGTATCATATATACTAGACCCAGGTATCTATATATCATATATACTAGACCCAGGTATCTATATATCATATATACTAGACCCAGGTATCTATATATCATATATACTAGACCCAGGTATCTATATATCATATATACTAGACCCAGGTATCTATATATCATATGTACTAGACCCAGGTATCTATGTATCATATGTCGTAGACCCAAGTGTTTATGTATTGATTAGAATCTTTATGGCACCTTACAGGCAACGTTAACAGTGTTGACATACAGTACAGTTTTCACAGGTACTTTGTACTACTGATTCCTTGGGAGTAGCTGTATAAATGACAGTGATTGTAATTTCCCTAATTCATCCATAAACATAGTAATGATTACCCATTATAAAGATCCATAGCACCAGTACTCAATGGAAATCATTGAAGACCATTGCTGTTAATATGTAAGTCGCTTTGGATAAAAGCGTCTGCTAAATGGCATATATTATTATTATTATTATTATTATTATTATTATTATCCATGATAAAAGTACAATGATGTTAAATAAAGGCAGGAACTCATACAATATAATAGAATACAACATAATATAATAATATAGAATATAACAATATAACATTGAATACAATAACTTTTGTTTTTCATACACTATCTGTTAAAAGTGGTGGTGTGATGTTTCACTCGATAGTCCCTTCTTGCCCAACGGACACAGCTGCCCTTCGCTTGGGCTCTACCACATCATTCACATAATAATGATCAGGAAGAAAAGTGGCACCCTATTCCATACATAGGGCACTATTTGGTACTAGAAACACACACACACACACACACACACACACACACACACACACACACACACACACACACACACACACACACACACACACACACACACACACACACACACACACACACACACACACACACACACACACACACACACACACACACACACACACACTCAAACATACACACACACCCTATTCCATATATAGTGCACTATTTGGTGCTAGAAACACACACACACACACACACACACACACACACACACACACACACACACACACACACACACACACACACACACACACACACACACACACACACACACACACACACACACACACACACACACACACACACACACACACACACACACACACACACACACACACACACACATCACTTCACACAAAGACACACACCCACACTCTGGTGAAAACTAGTGCACTATATAGGGGGTTATGACACCACCTCTAATACTAGATTGAACTGTAACTCAATAAGGTAGCATGTCCAGATAAAAACACTGATGCAGGACCTCAGCTACTCTGATGATACACTTGCCTAGGTATGCATCCTAAACGGCAGCCTATCCCCCTCACAGTGTGGTACTATTGGCCACAGTCCAATGGGCTCTGGGCAAAAAAAGTGTTGGACTATAAAGGGCATAGGGTGCCATTTGGGATGCATTTAGAAAACAAATCCTCCAGAACCGATGTGATCAATGACCTGAGGAACAGATATGACACACAGTGGGCTTTTACACTCACTGTCAATAGTCCCGGGTCAATGGCTATAGAGGTTCTACGGGCCATAGTGGGCTTTTACACTCACTGTCAATAGTCCCGGGTCAATGGCTATAGAGGTTCTACGGGCCATAGTGTCAATAGTCCCAGGTCAATGGCTATAGAGGTTCTACGGGCCATAGTGTCAATAGTCCCGGGTCAATGGCTATAGAGGTTCTAAGGGCCATAGTGTCAATAGTCCCGGGTCAATGGCTATAGAGGTTCTAAGGGCCATAGTGTCAATAGTCCCGGGTCAATGGCTATAGAGGTTCTACGGGCCATAGTGTCTAGGGGTCCAGTCAATGGCTATAGAGGTTCTACGGGCCATAGTGTCAATAGTCCCGGGTCAATGGCTATAGAGGTTCTACGGGCCATAGTGTCTAGGGGTCCAGTCAATGGCTATAGAGGTTCTACGGGCCATAGTGTCTAGGGGTCCAGTCAATGGCTATAGAGGTTCTACGGGCCATAGTGTCTAGGGGTCCAGTCAATGGCTATAGAGGTTCTACGGGCCATAGTGTCTAGGGGTCCAGTCAATGGCTATAGATGTTCTACGGGCCATAGTGTCTAGGGGTCCAGTTAATGGCTATAGATGTTCTACGGGCCATAGTGTCTAGAGGGCCAGTTAATGGCTATAGATGTTCTACGGGCCATAGTGTCTAGGGGTCCAGTCAATGGTTATAGATGTTCTAGGGGCCATAGTGCCTAGAGGGCCAGTTAATGGCTATAGAGGTTCTAGGGGCCATAGTGTCTAGAGGGCCAGTTAATGGCTATAGAGGTTCTACGGGCCATAGCGTCTAGGGGTCCAGTCAATGGCTATAGATGTTCTACGGGCCATAGTGTCTAGGGGTCCAGTCAATGGCTATAGATGTTCTACGGGCCATAGTGTCTAGGGGTCCAGTCAATGGCTATAGATGTTCTACGGGCCATAGTGTCTAGGGGTCCAGTCAATGGCTATAGATGTTCTAGGGGCCATAGTGTCTAGAGGGCCAGTTAATGGCTATAGATGTTCTACGGGCCATAGTGTCTAGAGGGCCAGTCAATGGCTATAGATGTTCTACGGGCCATAGTGTCTAGGGGTCCAGTCAATGGCTATAGATGTTCTACGGGCCATAGTGTCTAGAGGGCCAGTCAATGGCTATAGATGTTCTACGGGCCATAGTGTCTAGGGGTCCAGTCAATGGCTATAGATGTTCTACGGGCCATAGTGTCTAGGGGTCCAGTCAATGGCTATAGATGTTCTACGGGCCATAGTGTCTAGGGGTCCAGTCAATGGCTATAGATGCTCTCGGGGCCATAGTGTCTAGGGGTCCAGTCAATGGCTATAGATGTTCTACGGGCCATAGTGTCTAGGGGTCCAGTCAATGGCTATAGATGCTCTAGGGGCCATAGTGTCTAGGGGTCCAGTCAATGGCTATAGATGTTCTACGGGCCATAGTGTCTAGGGGTCCAGTCAATGGCTATAGATGTTCTACGGGCCATAGTGTCTAGGGGTCCAGTCAATGGCTATAGATGTTCTACGGGCCATAGTGTCTAGGGGTCCAGTCAATGGCTATAGATGTTCTACGGGCCATAGTGTCTAGAGGGCCAGTTAATGGCTATAGAGGTTCTAGGGCCATAGTGTCTAGGGGTCCAGTCAATGGCTATAGAGGTTCTACGGGCCATAGTTTCTAGGGGTCCAGTCAATGGCTATAGATGTTCTACGGGCCATAGTGTCTAGGGGTCCAGTCAATGGCTATAGATGTTCTACGGGCCATAGTGTCAATAGTCCCGGATCAATGGCTATAGATGTTCTACGGGCCATAGTGTCTAGAGGGCCAGTCAATGGCTATAGATGTTGTAGGGGCCATAGTGTCTAGGGGTCCAGTCAATGGCTATAGAAGTTCTAGGGGCCATAGTGTCTAGGGGTCCAGTCAATGGCTATAGATGTTCTAGGGGCCATAGTGTCTAGGGGTCCAGTCAATGGCTATAGATGTTGTAGGGGCCATAGTGTCTAGGGGTCCAGTCAATGGCTATAGATGTTGTAGGGGCCATAGTGTCTAGGGGTCCAGTCAATGGCTATAGATGCTCTCGGGGCCATCGTGTCCAGAATGATCTCTACATTTGGTGCTTTTTAAGACTTGGTTCACTGGTTCGCTTCTATTTTCAGTGTCTGCTGCATTGATTTACAGGACATAATATTTTATATCATCTTACTTTACAGAAGTAATGTATTGGAGAGTATAGGCACTTATGTAGTTGTCTAACTTCAAGGTTGTAAGCCGCAGTTTTTTAGAGGGACCCAGAGAGAGAGAGAGAGGGAGAGAGGGAGAGAAAGAGAGAGCTCTCTCACTACGAGGCAGATAAAGATAAATCCTCTTATTTCTCTCTGTCAAGTCATCACAGTCTGAAACAAAATACAAATTGAGATTGTAGCAAAAGGCTACGGCCGTCAACTGTTGACTCCAAGGGTTACAGGGGTGATTGAGTGTGGGGTTGAGAGCCTGAGGCTGACGACTAACAGTACTGTTACACAGACAAGGTCGTTTCAGTAGAGAGAATCGCCTCGGCACATAATCCACGACTCTCTCTCTCTCCTGGCTACTTTGAACACTGGCTGGCCTCTTTGAAATTGATTACGGCTGAGGAACAATACTTGGGGAATAAGATCATCAAGACAGATGGAAGTAGGTTTATATACTTTAGAAAAGACATGATATACAGTTTATAGACGAGTGTCTCCATTAGATCTGTTTGTGTTGGAGTGATTTATGGTTGTCCTACAACGCCAAATAGTAACAACGGCATCATGGACTGACTCCCAACTCTTTCAGAGACGCTCCCTCTAACCTAAAGACACTCGCAGAGATTCAGTCTCTTTCATATCCCTTTTTTAAAATATATATATATATATAATCGTCAGTTGAATTGAAAGGATGGAAATCCCACGAAGAGGTCTGCAGTTGTATGAATAGGATTTACCTGCCGACAAACACAACTATTATAGTGTTGTATGAATAGGATTTACCTGCCGACAAACACAACTATTATAGTGTTGTATGAATAGGATTTACCTGCCGACAAACACAACTATTATAGTTACTATTACAGTTGTATGAATAGGATTTACCTGCCGACAAACACAACTATTATAGTTACTATTACAGTTGTATGAATAGGATTTACCTGCCGACAAACACAACTATTATAGTTACTATTACAGTTGTATGAATAGGATTTACCTGCCGACAAACACAACTATTATAGTGTTGTATGAATAGGATTTACCTGCCGACAAACACAACTATTATAGTGTTGTATGAATAGGATTTACCTGCCGACAAACACAACTATTATAGTTACTATTACAGTTGTATGAATAGGATTTACCTGCCGACAAACACAACTATTATAGTTACTATTACAGTTGTATGAATAGGATTTACCTGCCGACAAACACAACTATTATAGTGCGGTCAACAATCCTGATAGGTTTATAAACCATGTTGACCAGAGGCTTGGTCCAACCTTGATACTTTCTCTACATTCTCATCAATAACGCTAAAGACGGGAAAGTTATTTCCTTGTGTATAAAACTAATCTTTTCTTTTTATTGTATTTTAATGAAACAGTAGTTTGTTCTAAAGGCTCTAATTCATTCCATTTGTTATGTTTGGACAACTCATTAACGTGATCATCTATTATCATTAGAGAAGGAGATTTTAAGCTTCTTCTCCCTGGAGATGCCGTGGCAACAACGCCGTTCCTTTTCTTCAGTTTGCATTAAAACAAATGTGAACCTGCTGATGCATTAGATTAATGTGCTCACTCAATGCCTGCTATAAAGAAACACTGGTCTAGTCCAGCTTGAAAACTAGAACAAGTGTTTCTCTCTCTCTCTCTCTCTCTGTCTCTGTCGCTCTGTCTCTCTGTCTCTGTGTCTCTCTCTCTCTCTCTCTCTCTCTCTCTCTCTCTCTCTCTCTCTCTCTCTCTCTCTCTCTCTCTCTCTCTCTCTCTCTCTCTCTCTCTCTCTCTCTCTCTCTCTCTCTCTCTCTCTCTGTCCCTCTGTCTCTGTCTCTCTGTCTCTCTCTCTCTCTCTCTCTCTCTCTCTCTCTCTCTCTCTCTCTCTCTCTCTCTCTCTCTCTCTCTCTCTCTCTCTCTCTCTCTCTCTCTCTCTCTCTCTCTCTCTCTCTCTCTGTCTCTGTCTCTGTCTCTCTGTCTCTCTGTCTCTCTCTCTCTCTCTCTCTCTCTCTCTCTCTCTCTCTCTCTCTCTCTCTCTCTCTCTCTCTCTCTCTCTCTCTCTCTCTCTCTCTCTCTCTCTCTCTCTCTCTCTCTCTCTCTCTCTCTCTCTGTAAATGCCCCCCTCAGCTCAAACTCACACTCTCCCATGACAAGTTAGATCTCTAACATTCATTAGTCATTATTGTGCTTTGTAAGCTCTCTCGTGTGAGCCGAGACACGTAAGGCAATTGATTCATGAACGGTTCACACCGGATAACCCTTCGTCTCCCAAACCTTTATACTTCTGTATTTCTTTGTGATTGTAGCATGTCTACAGGTGGACCACAGAAGCCACATCCCTGATTGGCAGATGAGTGACAACCCTGATTAGAAGCACCTGCTGCTCATCGGTCGCTCACCTGTGCTCTTGAATTATAAAGATTTGTACCCAAACACTGAAGGAGGGTGATGAGCCAAAACGTCGCCGTACACTATTCCTGATGTAAGCGTTACGCTAAATCATTTTGAGTGTGGACCCATCACACTTTGTTTTTGCTTATTGTGCTTTATGAAAATCTGATTCATCCTTTTGTTCCATCTACTAAAGCAACAAGGGATAGCAGAACGTACGTATCTATCTGTCATTCAAGGCAATACGACGTGAAATGAAGAAGGCATAATAAAATAACCTCAGGAATACCGTGGAAATCCTTCAAGGTGCATACTGTCTGAATACATGTTTTTCAATTCAGAAAAAGCCAAGTTAGCTCTGCTCTGCTCTGACACCATTATCATATCAACATCAGGCCAGAACACCTCTAGACGGTGATCTCTGAATTTGAGTTACAGTACAGTTGTATTAACTACAGCAGAGAGATACTCCATGTCTGATCTACAGCAGAGTGATCCTCCTATCCTCCATGTCTGAACTACAGCAGAGTGATCCTCCATGTCTGATCTACAGCAGAGTGATCCTCCATGTCTGATCTACAGCAGAGTGATCCTCCATGTCTGATCTACAGCAGAGTGATCCTCCTATCCTCCATGTCTGAACTACAGCAGAGTGATCCTCCATGTCTGAACTACAGCAGAGTGATCCTCCTATCCTCCATGTCTGAACTACAGCAGAGTGATGCTCCTATCCTCCATGTCTGATCTACAGCAGAGTGATCCTCCTATCCTCCATGTCTGAACTACAGCAGAGTGATCCTCCTATCCTCCATGTCTGAACTACAGCAGAGTGATCCTCCTATCCTCCATGTCTGAACTACAGCAGAGTGATCCTCCTATCCTCCATGTCTGATCTACAGCAGAGTGATCCTCCATGTCTGAACTACAGCAGAGTGATCCTCCTATCCTCCATGTCTGATCTACAGCAGAGTGATCCTCCATGTCTGAACTACAGCAGAGTGATCCTCCATGTCTGATCTACAGCAGAGTGATCCTCCTATCCTCCATGTCTGAACTACAGCAGAGTGATCCTCCTATCCTCCATGTCTGAACTACAGCAGAGTGATCCTCCATGTCTGAACTACAGCAGAGTGATCCTCCTATCCTCCATGTCTGAGCTACAGCAGAGTGATCCTCCTATCCTCCATGTCTGAACTACAGCAGAGTGATCCTCCATGTCTGAACTACAGCAGAGTGATCCTCCATGTCTGAACTACAGCAGAGTGATCCTCCATGTCTGATCTACAGCAGAGTGATCCTCCTATCCTCCATGTCTGATCTACAGCAGAGTGATCCTCCTATCCTCCATGTCTGAACTACAGCAGAGTGATCCTCCTATCCTCCATGTCTGATCTACGGCAGAGTGATCCTCCTATCCTCCATGTCTGAACTACAGCAGAGTGATCCTCCTATCCTCCATGTCTGATCTACAGCAGAGTGATCCTCCTATCCTCCATGTCTGATCTACAGCAGAGTGATCCTCCTATCCTCCATGTCTGAACTACAGCAGAGTGATCCTCCTATCCTCCATGTCTGATCTACAGCAGAGTGATCCTCCTATCCTCCATGTCTGAGCTACAGCAGAGTGATCCTCCATGTCTGATCTACAGCAGAGTGATCCTCCATGTCTGATCTACAGCAGAGTGATCCTCCTATCCTCCATGTCTGAGCTACAGCAGAGAGATCCTCCTATCCTCCATGTCTAAACTACAGCAGAGTGATCCTCCTATCCTCCATGTCTGATCTACAGCAGAGAGATCCTCCTATCCTCCATGTCTAAACTACAGCAGAGTGATCCTCCTATCCTCCATGTCTGAGCTACAGCAGAGTGATCCTCCTATCCTCCATGTCTGAACTACAGCAGTGTTCTTCAGTCCTGGTCCAGGGGACCCCATAGCCAGGTCCCAGGACTGTTTTTGCTGCATCACCAAATCCTATTACAATCACTTAAAGACATGTTTCTCGTCAAGGCATCCAAGTGTATAGAGGATAGACATCATATGTTGGTTGTAATCTGGTTCAGGTGATGATTGATATAATACTGTCATTACTTGTTGACCAAGTAGTAATATGACAACTTGAGTCTTTGAGTGTTCTTTCCTTTAGACCTTTCCCCCTAAGAACGTATTCATTTCCTATCAAATATGGAAAGTTTCTGTGTCTGTAATTAAAAACTGCCGACAGTTGTAAAGGAAACGCTAGTTTTTTCTGACACTGATATATTCAACATAGATCATCTTCACTTATTTTGACTTGCTAATTAATCAGCATTATTTATTCAGGGGGACAAAACTAACTTTTGTAATTAGCAAATTGCTTGATCTATTACGGCACACTCAGCAAGACTAAGGGGAAACTTCTCATTTGAGCAGGAATAGATAAATGAAGTATTGGCGTTGAAGATTTAACCAATTTAGGTAAATGTATTTGAATTTACAGAAGAACACCTTGTGGGAGGTTAAAGCTTGATATGGATAATGATGTAAGTTAACATTTCATTCTACACCAAAAATCGAGATTTCTTACAGAACGCTCAGTTTGTAGCTATTCTCACTGAATTGTATTTGTGGCAACACTTGTCTGGTCACAGATTGGATTGTTGCAGAATTCAACCACTAATTGATGTCACAATGAGGACCTTGTCACATGTTGTCCTCTACCCTGATATTAAGGAGGTTTTGACATGGGAGCAACATTTTGAGAAATACTGTACGCAAGTATATATAGAGAGACAATATATATATATATATTATTTATTTTTTATTTATTTTTGAAATACTGTACGCAAGTATATATAGAGAGACAATATATATATATATTATTATTTTTTTTTGGGGGGGGGGAAATACTGTACGCAAGTATATATAGAGAGACAATATATATATATATTATTTATTTTTTATTCATTTTTGAAATACTGTACGCAAGTATATATAGAGAGACAATATATATATATATTATTTATTTATTATTCATTTTTGAAATACTGTACGCATGTATATATAGAGAGACAATATATATATATATTATTTATTTTTTATTCATTTTTGAAATACTGTACGCAAGTATATATAGAGAGACTATATATATATTATTTATTTTGTATTTATTTTTTAAATAGTGTACGCAAGTATATATAGAGAGACAATATATATATATTTTATTTTATTTTATTTATTTATTTTAGAAATACTGTACGCAATATATATATATATATTGTTTCTCTCCTCAATGTGGTGACAATAGTGATAACAGGACGACGGTCTGGTCTGACGTCTCCAAGCTCAACACATAAGTAGCAAGCAGACACTTAAAGAGATTGAACGCGATCTGAAGTTCATAACATATTGTTCCAATTGGAATTCGCAAACATATCCTACAAACTGCAGGACTTTTTATTTATTTTGGCAATATGTAAAATATTATACAAAATGGATGACGTTGTAAATAATTGTTTAACACTTTAGTGAGAGCTCTTTTATTAAAAACAACTGGCTGAAATTAGAAAAATCCTTTAAAACACATCTTTAATTTTAAAAAAGGGGAGACATTAGAGATTGGTGCATCCATTTTTTTGGACTTTAAATCAATCTTGAAGAATATAACTTACACACGCAATATGAGCTTAATTCAACTGTCGGATTGCCCCGTTAAGACAGGAGATCATGAACACTAGACAGCTGTGGAGGACGGAACCTATTGGTTACATTATGAGCTAAGCACAAGGTAATCACAATTAACGTCCAAGTCATGACACGATCCATCACCTATAACACTCACCCAGTTCCCAATTAAAGCCAAACATATTGCAATACATTCAGGAGAGAAAATGAATACAATGTAATGGCACATCCTTCACTTGGTTCATTATGGGGCATTACCATGATATTAGAATCCTCTGAAAGGGTGGTTTGGTCAGTCAAGCTTTCAATGTTTTGGGTCTGTTAGCTCTTGAGAACGTGAAGAGGTGGAGCTCAACACTATTCCCTATGTAGTGCACTACTTTTGACAAGGGTCCAACATGGCGCTCGTCAAAAAGTAGTGCCCTATGTGGGGAATAGGGCGCCCTTTGGGACATAAGCAGGTTTTTACACTAAAGCCTCCATAGCTCTCTAGTCTGTAAATAGCCTGTAATCTCCCTTCCCTCCATTAGAGGAATGACACCAAATACACACGCTAAGTACCTGCTAAATAAATGAGCCACGGTCTCATTTTAGTTCAATGCCACTTGGAATCTTTATGATGCTTCCAATGCCTTCTGGGGCCTGAGTCGTGTCCATTTTGTATTGGTGCAAACGTGTTCCTAAACAAGCGTCAAAGTCATTTCCTGTTTTCTAACTACAGTTTGGGTAGTACAGGCCATGCCCTGCACTTCAAAAGCCCTTCTTTTCACGATGGCTACATAGGTTTATATTTTATTTAGCTTTTATTTTATTTTATATAACCTCCTAATATGACCTCCACCAAGACCCGTCTTTGTTGAAGGAAAAGCTGCAGATAAGAAATGAGCAGAGAGTGTCTACAAATCATCCAGACGTCTCTAGCTAATTATCAACCTTACAAAAATGACAATGGTTTTAGTTCCTTCAATCATGGCCCGGACTCCAAGACACCTACCTACTCTTCAGCGTGATTACACTACAATTGATACCCAGGTAATTGATAATGCCTTTGTGAATAATGCTGTCAATTTGCCCCCTAAATCCCATTTCTGTGGCCATCTGGGCCAGCCTAAATGGCTCCCTGGAGACCTAGAGGTAATAGATGGTAATTACTCACAAGTCATTTACTTTTAGAAGTGTTTAGTGCTTATCTGTTTTACAATTAAAATGGAAACAAGCTGCTTCACATACTTATTCTAAAATAGTGTGTGCTTTACTTTGCTTGTTCCTGCACCGATGACAATACTACAATGTATTAGCAGAGGTCTTCTCTTTCACTTCACAGACACATTAGGGTCTATCCAGGAAGACAGTTACGTAGCTTTATCTCTGAGCAATACCAGCCAATTTGGCCATAGTATATGTTCATAAATGATAAAACATAGTGCTTTCGAATGTGTGAGGTTTCACAATTGTTCACAATAATCCCATAGCAGTTACAGATGACACACGCAGGCAAAAATGACACTGTGAACTAAAATAGGTGACGTACTGTAAAACACTACACTTCCTCATGTGAAATACTGTAAAACACTACACTTCCTCATATGAAATACTGTAAAACATTACACTTTCTAATATGAAATACTGTAAAACACTACACTTCCTCATATGAAATACTGTAAAACACTACACTTCCTCATGTGAAAAACTGTAAAACACTACACATCCTGATATGAAATACTGTACAACACTACACTTCCTCATGTGAAAAACTGTAAAACACTACACATCCTGATATGAAATACTGTAAAACACTCCACTTTCTAATATGAAATACTGTAAAACACTACACTTCCTAATATGAAATACTGTAAAACACTCCACTTTCTAATATGAAATACTGTAAAACACTACACTTCCTAATATGAAATACTGTAAAACACTACACTTCCTCATGAAATATTGTTAAACACTACACTTTCTAATATAAAATACTGTAAAACACTAAACATCCTAATATGAAATACTGTAAAACACTACATTTTCTAATATGAAATACTGTAAAACACTAAACTTCATAACATGAAATACTGTAAAACACGAAACTTTCTAATATGAAATACTGTAAAACACTACACTTCCTCATATGAAATACTGTAAAACACTACACTTCCTCATGTGAAAAACTGTAAAACACTACACTTTCCAATATGAAATACTGTAAAACACTACACTTCCTCATATAGTGATCTTGTTCATTTATATTCAAGAAGCTTGTATTAAGACACAGAAGGGTAAGCATAAAAGGGTATGAATTATTTGACTGTAGGGGACACTCCATGCCCTCTCTCCTACACTTGCTGACACGGTTAAAAACTTCCCCTCCTCTATTTGCATAAGGACATTATGCATGTTAACAGATTCAGCCTCTGAGCTCTAAAGGGGAACAGTTTACACTACAGTAATGTGACTGAGCCGGAGTCCGTTTCTACCTTATATATACCTATGTGAATGTCTAACTGTGTTTTGAAAAACATCTGAAATACTGATAATTCAGTCACCGAATCCCTAGTTTATGTTGAACTAAACTATAGAATGATTAGAGCCCATGAGACCAGTTCTTTGTGGGGGAGTGCAAGTGTGCACGTTTGCTTGTGTGTACACGTGCACGTCTGTGCGTAGGGGGGACACAATGGAAAATAGGGAGTAAGGATTACTTAGCAGTAACCCATTAATGGAGACAGAGGCTTGAGCTTTTGGCACCACCTTATACCTGGTGTACAGTAGTCAACCACCTTATACCTGGTATACAGTAGTCAACCACCTTATACCTGGTGTACAGTAGTCAACCACCTTATACCTGGTGTACAGTAGTCAACCACCTTATACCTGGTATACAGTAGTCAACCACCTTATACCTGGTGTACAGTAGTCAACCACCTTATACCTGGTGTACAGTAGTCAACCACCTTATACCTGGTATACAGTAGTCAACCACCTTATACCTGGTATACAGTAGTCAACCCCAGTGACTTAGTGTTAAAGGTTATGAAAGGCACTGATGATGGGGAGGCAGATATTTCAGATCAAAGACACGCAGTGTCCTGAGTGTGAATATGCAGTCTTCTCTATGAGGGTATCCAAGGACACCCAGGGCTACGTCCCAAATGGACCCCTGTACCCTTTAAAGTGCTTTTGTCAGGTCCCGTAGGGAATAGGGAGCCATTTGAGATGTAATCCTGCCAGGCTACATCGTTTCTTATTGGCGCAGAAATGTCTTTACTACATTATGTGGTGTAGCTGGACACAGAGAGAGGAGGAGAAAAGAGGAGAGGAGGAGGAGAGGTGAGGTGAGGTGAGGAGAGGAGAGGAGAGGAGAGGAGAGGAGAGGAGAGGTGAGGTGAGGAGAGGAGAGGTGAGGAGAGGAGAGGAGAGGAGAGGAGGAGAGGAGAGGAGAGAGGAGAGAGGAGAGGAGAGGAGAGGAGGGAGAGGAGAGGTGAGGTGAGGGTGAGGTGAGGTGAGGGAGAGGAGGAGGAGGGAGAGGAGAGAGGAGAGGAGAGGAGAGGAGAGGAGAGAGAGAGAAGAGAAGAGAGGAGAGGAGAGGAGAGGAGAGGAGAGGAGAGGAGAGGAGAGGAGAGGAGAGGAGAGGAGAGGAGAGGAGGAGGGAGGAGGAGAGGAGAGGAGAGGAGAGGAGAGGAGAGGTGAGGTGAGGAGAGGAGAGGAGAGGAGAGGAGAGGAGGAGAGGAGAGGAGAGGAGAGGAGAGGAGAGGAGAGGAGAGGAGAGGAGAGGAGAGAGAGGAGGAGAGGAGAGGAGAGGAGAGGAGAGGAGAGGAGAGGAGAGGAGAGGTGAGGAGAGGGAGAGGAGAGGAGAGGGACAGGAGAGGAGAGGAGAGGAGAGGAGAGGAGAGAGGAGGAGAGGAGAGGTGAGGAGAGGAGAGGAGAGGAGAGGTGAGGTGAGGAGAGGAGGGAGGGAGAGAGGAGAGAGGAGGGAGAGGAGGAGGAGAGGGAGAGGAGAGAGGAGAGGAGAGGAGAGGAGGGAGGGAGAGGAGAGGAGAGGAGAGGAGAGGAGAGGAGAGGAGAGGAGAGGAGAGGAGAGGAGAGGAGAGGTGAGGAGAGGTGAGGAGAGGAGAGGAGAGGAGAGGAGAGGAGAGGAGAGGAGAGGAGAGGAGAGGAGAGGAGAGGAGGGAGAGGAGAGGAGGTAAGAGAGGTCATATAGAAGCAGACAGAGACTCGGCCATGATACTGTGACATGTTCAGATCCAGTCCAGTGAACTGTGCCTTGCACAACAACATGAAACAAGGAAATGAGCCACAAACACTGCTTTCCTGACCCCTTAGCGACCCCAACATGCACTCTTACTACATGAGTGTGTGTGAGTGTGTGCGTACACACACACACACAAACACTCGTGCATGCACACACACATGTACTCACACATTCACTTACGCGCACGTACGTACTCACGTGCACAATCACACACACATTTATATTCAAACCCAGAAGGTCAATGACATACAAAACCATTTGATAGAGCCAAGTTGTAAGAAATCAACAGATTGGTGAGGGGTTCGTTTTAGTATATTCTAAGGCTGTATGTATACTGAGCAAAAATATAAATGCAATATGTAAAGTGTTGGTCTCATGTTTCATGAGCTGAAATCAAATATTTTGATACACACAAAAAAGCTTATTTCTCAAAATGTTTGTTCACAAATTTGTTTACATCCCTGTTAATGAGCATTTATCCTTTGCCAAGATAATCCATCCACCTGACAGGTGTGGCATATCAAGAAGCTGATTAAATAGCATGATCACTACACAAGTGCACCTTGTGCTGGGGATTTTAAAAAGCCACTCTAAAATGTGCAGGTTTGTCAAACAACACAATGCCACAGATGTCTCATGTTTTGAGGGAGCGTGCAATTGGCATGCTGACTGCAGGAATGTCCTCCAGAGCTGTTACCAGAGCATTTAATGTTTATTTCTCTACCATAAGCCACCTCCAATGTCGTTTATGAGAATTTGGCAGTACGTCCAACCGGCCTCACAACGGCAGACGACGTGTAACCATGCCAGCCCAAGACCTACGTATCTGATTTTTTTCACCTGCGGAACGATCAGAGACCAGCCACCCGGATAGCTGATGTAAAGAAAGAATTTCTGCACAAACTGTCAGACCTTCTCATCTGCATGCTTGTCGTCGTCACCAGGGTCTTGACCTGACCGCCGTTCGGCGTTGTAACCGACTTCAGTTGGCAAATGCTCACCTTCGATGGCCACTGGCACGCTGAAGAAGTGTGCTCTTCACAAATGAATCTCGGGTTTCAACTGTACCGGGCAGATGGCAGACAGCGTGTATTGCGTCATGTGGGATTTGCTGATGTCTACGTTGTGAACAGAGTGACGATGGGGTTATGTTATGGGCAGGCATAAGCTACGGACAACAAACACAATTGCATTTTATTGATGGCAGTTTGAATGCAGAGAGATACCGTGACGACATCCTGAGGTCCATTGTCGTGCCATTCATCCGCCGCCATTACCTCATGTTTCAGCATGATAATGCACGGCCCCATGTCACAAGGATCTGTTTATAATTCCTGTAAGGTGAAAATGGCTGCCCGTTGAGCATGTTTGGGGTGCTCTGGATCGACGTGTCCGACAGCTTGTTCCAGTTCCCGCCAATATCCAGCAACTTCGCACAGC
>NW_025746013.1:25000-55000 GCF_021184085.1 Oncorhynchus gorbuscha | reverse complement strand
AGTCAACCGCTTCCTCTGGTTAAATATGCTATGCTAAGTGTTAACCAGTGAAAGCTTGACTTTTTAATCCTGGATTTGGAAAGGTGGGGGGGGTTAAATAAAGAATCTAACAATGAACAGGAAGTAGGGATGAAAAGAGAAAAGAGCCTGCATTAATTAGATGACACTGATAGGCCACAGTAGCACTGGGGAGGACGGAGGAGGACGAGAAGGGAGAAGAGTGAGAGGAAAAAAAGAGAAAAAAAGGGTTGAAAGTGTTTGTAATGTCTGCCAAACAAACGCTGCAGGTCCCTGCGGGAAAGAGATTATTACGGGCTCTGTGTCTGTCAAACGTGTGAACACAATACAGAGGAGAAGAGGAGAGGGCCCCGAGGCGTTGCTACTGCTGCTGCTGCCTCTGAGGGCCACGAGGGCCCGGCGACGACGACGCTCTCCTCTCCGCAGCAACCACGGCCCTGCCAAAGAATGTCTGTAATCCGCAGGCTGACTGGGGTGATCCCATGGCTTTCCCTGGCAATGCAGCAGGCTTCCCTATTGTCGGCAATCCTCAAAGAAGAGAATGAGGTAGCCAGGAGAGGGGGAGGGATGGGGGGGAGGAAGAGGAGGAGGAGGAGAGGTGGAGAGCCTTTTCTCAGCCCTACCCATATGAAAGCTCCCCCGCTATCGTCCGAAAAGTACAATTGCACTTTTCTTGATCTTTTGTGCGGTCATGTTGACTGTGGTTATTGACGAAGCAGTTGGACACGGAAAGGATATGACCTCTTCCCTCCTCCTCCTCCTCCTGCTCCAGGCCACCAGGACAGGAAGCAGGCCTGAGGTTTACATGTAGCATTAGACTTAAAAAGGAGTTTGAGGAGGGCTTATGCGACAAAGGGAAGAGTTAGCTGGAGAGGGGTGGAGCCTGTGATGGCCCACTGACAAAGACAGAGACAACACAATGGCCAGCCGGCCAGAAAATGACCAAGACTCTAAGGAGAAAAAGTTTGAGAGAAAAAAAAAGAAAAAGAAAGCTATGTTTCTCCCTTCCCCTCAGTCAGTGTGGGATATTTTTCCTCCCTTCTTTCTCCCCTCAAACAGATGCTAAGGCAGATGGTCACGAATTAACAGAAATTGGGCGAAGAAGAAATGAGACAGTATATTAGCTGTCCGGGGAGGGTGGACATCCTGAAATAAAGATGAAAGTGGCAGCTCGGTGGGGAGCGACTTTAAATACCGTCTCCGACAGGTGTTGGAGGGGTTAGAAGGGCGTAAGGAGGGATGATGGAAGCACACGGTGACTAACGGTCGGTGAGGTCAGGTGTTGGAGGGGTTAGAAGGGCGTAAGGAGGGATGATGGAAGCACACGGTGACTAACGGTCGGTGAGGTCAGGTGTTGGAGGGGTTAGAAGGGCGTAAGGAGGGATGATGGAAGCACACAGTGACTAACGGTCGGTGAGGACAGGTGTTGGAGGGGTTAGAAGGGCGTAAGGAGGGATGATGGAAGCACACGGTGACTAACGGTCGGTGAGGACAGGTGTTGGAGGGGTTAGAAGGGCGTAAGGAGGGATGATGGAAGCACACGGTGACTAACGGTCGGTGAGGACAGGTGTTGGAGGGGTTAGAAGGGCGTAAGGAGGGATGATGGAAGCACACGGTGACTAACGGTCGGTGAGGACAGGTGTTGGAGGGGTTAGAAGGGCGTAAGGAGGGATGATGGAAGCACACGGTGACTAACGGTCGGTGAGGTCAGGTGTTGGAGGGGTTAGAAGGGCATAAGGAGGGATGATGGAAGCACACGGTGACTAACGTTCGGTTTCCATTGGCAATATTCAACGATTTTGTCCATTTTGTTTGAGAAAATGCTCTGGCGAGGGAAAATGTTTGTTGACGTGTGGCTTGAATTAAACATGTTATGTGGTAAATGTGCTGTGATTGGTTGAAATTGCTAGACGTCTTTTTGTACTGCAGTGATGGGTCAGTTTTGTGCGATAATATTGCAATTATTAGACTGTTTAATACGATAATGTTGCAATAATTAGACTGTTTAATGCGATAATGTTGCAATAATTAGACTGTTTAATGGAATAATGTTGCAATTATTAGACTGTTTAATATTGATAATGCAACTGGTCACATTTACAAGCCCTCACATAATATACAAGAAATAGTTGATTTTGCCCCAAGAAATTGCGATATCACAATCCTGGAAGTAATGATATGTACTGGACCCTGGCAGGGTGGTCAGAGAGGCTGAGGCCCACAACAGACCAGCAGGGCCCTGGGTGGCTGTCTGCAGGGACGTCAGAGAGGCTGAGGCCCACAACAGACCAGCAGGGCCCTGGGTGGCTGTCTGCAGGGTGGTCAGAGAGGCTGAGGCCCACAACAGACCAGCAGGGCCCTGGGTGGCTGTCTGCAGGGACGTCAGGGAGGCTGAGGCCCACAACAGACCAGCAGGGCCCTGGGTGGCTGTCTGCAGGGACGTCAGGGAGGCTGAGGCCCACAACAGACCAGCAGGGCCCTGGGTGGCTGTCTGTAGGGTGGTTAGGGAGGCTGAGGCCCACAACAGACCAGCAGGGCCCTGGGTGGCTGTCTGCAGGGAAGTCAGAGAGGCTGAGGCCCACAACAGACCAGCAGGGCCCTGGGTGGCTGTCTGCAGGGAAGTCAGAGAGGCTGAGGCCCACAACAGACCAGCAGGGCCCTGGGTGGCTGTCTGCAGGGACGTCAGAGAGGCTGAGGCCCACAACAGACCAGCAGGGCCCTGGGTGGCTGTCTGCAGGGACGTCAGAGAGGCTGAGGCCCACAACAGACCAGCAGGGCCCTGGGTGGCTGTCTGTAGGGTGGTTAGGGAGGCTGAGGCCCACAACAGACCAGCAGGGCCCTGGGTGGCTGTCTGTAGGGTGGTTAGGGAGGCTGAGGCCCACAACAGACCAGCAGGGCCCTGGGTGGCTGTCTGCAGGGACGTCAGAGAGGCTGAGGCCCACAACAGACCAGCAGGGCCCTGGGTGGCTGTCTGCAGGGACGTCAGAGAGGCTGAGGCCCACAACAGACCAGCAGGGCCCTGGGTGGCTGTCTGTAGGGTGGTCAGAGAGGCTGAGGCCCACAACAGACCAGCAGGGCCCTGGGTGGCTGTCTGCAGGGACGTCAGAGAGGCTGAGGCCCACAACAGACCAGCAGGGCCCTGGGTGGCTGTCTGCAGGGACGTCAGGGAGGCTGAGGCCCACAACAGACCAGCAGGGCCCTGGGTGGCTGTCTGCAGGGACGTCAGGGAGGCTGAGGCCCACAACAGACCAGCAGGGCCCTAGGTGGCTGTCTGTAGGGTGGTTAGGGAGGCTGAGGCCCACAACAGACCAGCAGGGCCCTGGGTGGCTGTCTGCAGGGAAGTCAGAGAGGCTGAGGCCCACAACAGACCAGCAGGGCCCTGGGTGGCTGTCTGCAGGGAAGTCAGAGAGGCTGAGGCCCACAACAGACCAGCAGGGCCCTGGGTGGCTGTCTGCAGGGACGTCAGAGAGGCTGAGGCCCACAACAGACCAGCAGGGCCCTGGGTGGCTGTCTGCAGGGACGTCAGAGAGGCTGAGGCCCACAACAGACCAGCAGGGCCCTGGGTGGCTGTCTGTAGGGTGGTTAGGGAGGCTGAGGCCCACAACAGACCAGCAGGGCCCTGGGTGGCTGTCTGTAGGGTGGTTAGGGAGGCTGAGGCCCACAACAGACCAGCAGGGCCCTGGGTGGCTGTCTGCAGGGACGTCAGAGAGGCTGAGGCCCACAACAGACCAGCAGGGCCCTGGGTGGCTGTCTGCAGGGACGTCAGAGAGGCTGAGGCCCACAACAGACCAGCAGGGCCCTGGGTGGCTGTCTGCAGGGACGTCAGAGAGGCTGAGGCCCACAACAGACCAGCAGGGCCCTGGGTGGCTGTCTGCAGGGATGTCAGAGAGGCTGAGGCCCACAACAGACCAGCAGGGCCCTGGGTGGCTGTCTGCAGGGACGTCAGAGAGGCTGAGGACCACAACAGACCAGCAGGGCCCTGGGTGGCTGTCTGCAGGGTGGTTAGGGAGGCTGAGGCCCACAACAGACCAGCCGGGCCCTGGGTGGCTGTCTACAGGGACGTCAGAGAGGCTGAGGCCCACAACAGACCAGCAGGGCCCTGGGTGGCTGTCTGCAGGGTGGTTAGGGAGGCTGAGGCCCACAACAGACCAGCAGGGCCCTGGGTGGCTGTCTACAGGGTGGTCAGGGAGGCTGAGGCCCACAACAGACCAGCAGGGCCCTAGGTGTGGCTGGCTGTGACTGATAATCAGTTGTGGGGCAGATTCAACCTAGCCTGGTCCCAGATCTGTTTACACGGTCTTGCCAGCTCCTTTGGCGTGACAATGACTGTAGTAGGTAACACAGCACAAAGTGATCTGGTTCCAGGCTAGATTAGATTCAACCAGTACTAACTGATCTGGTTAAAGGCTAGCTCAGATTCAACCAGTACTAACTGATCTGGTTAAAGGCTAGATTAGATTCAACCAGTACTAACTGATCTGGTTAAAGGCTAGATCGGATTCAACCAGTACTAACTGATCTGGTTAAAGGCTAGGTCAGATTCAACCAGTACTAACTGATCTGGTTAAAGGCTAGATTAGATTCAACCAGTACTAACTGATCTGGTTAAAGGCTAGATCGGATTCAACCAGTACTAACTGATCTAGTTATAGGCTAGGTCAGATTCAACCAGTACTAACTGATCTGGGTCCAGGCTAAATTAGATTCAACCAGTACTAATGATGGTCAGGGTCCAGGCTAAATCAGATTCAACCAGTACTAATGATGGTCAGGGTCCAGGCTAAATTAGATTCAACCAGTACTAATGATGGTCAGGGTCCAGGCTAAATCAGATTCAACCAGTACTAATGATGGTCAGGGTCCAGGCTAAATTAGATTCAACCAGTACTAATGATGGTCAGGGTCCAGGCTAAATTAGATTCAACCAGTACTAATGATGGTCAGGGTCCAGGCTAAATTAGATTCAACCAGTACTAATGATGGTCAAGTTGTTTACATTTGACTGTATTTTGAGTGCTTTGAACTATTCAAATCAAATCAAATCAAATCAAATTTTATTTGTCACATACACATGGTTAGCAGATGTTAATGCGAGTGTAGCGAAATGCTTGTGCTTCTAGTTCCGACAATGCAGTGATAACCAACAAGTAATCTAACTAACAATTCCAAAACTACTGTCTTATACACAGTGTAAGGGGATAAGGAACATGTACATAAGGATATATGAATGAGTGATGGTACAGAGCAGCATACAGTAGATGGTATCGAGTACAGTATATACATATGAGATGAGTGTGTAGACAAAGTAAACAAAGTGGCATAGTTAAAGTGGCTAGTGATACATGTGTTACATAAGGATGCAGTCGATGTTGTAGAGTACAGTATATACATATGCATATGAGATGAATAATGTAGGGTAAGTAACATTATATAAGGTAGCATTGTTTAAAGTGGCTAGTGATATATTTACATCATTTCCATCAATTCCCATTATTAAAATGGCTGGAGTTGGGTCAGTGTCAGTGTGTTGGCTGCAGCCACTCAATGTTAGTGGTGGCTATTTAACAGTCTGATGGCCTTGAGATAGAAGCTGTTTTTCAGTCTCTCGGTCCCAGCTTTGATGCACCTGTACTGACCTCGCCTTCTGGATGATAGCGGGGTGAACAGGCAGTGGTTTGGGTGGTTGATGTCCTTGATGATCTTTATGGCCTTCCTGTAACAACGGGTGGTGTAGGTGTCCTGGAGGGCAGGTAGTTTGCCCCCGGTGATGCGTTGTGCAGTCCTCACTACCCTCTGGAGAGCCTTGCGGTTGAGGGCGGAGCAGTTGCCGTACCAGGCGGTGATACAGCCCGCCAGGATGCTCTCGATTGTGCAACTGTAGAAGTTTGTGAGTGCTTTTGGTGACAAGCCGAATTTTTTCAGCCTCCTGAGGTTGAATAGGCGCTGCTGCGCCTTCTTCACGACGCTGTCAGTGTGAGTGGACCAATTCAGTTTGTCTGTGATGTGTATGCCGAGGAACTTAAAACTAGCTACCCTCTCCACTACTGTTCCATCGATGTGGATAGGGGGGTGTTCCCTCTGCTGTTTCCTGAAGTCCACAATCATCTCCTTAGTTTTGTTGACGTTGAGTGTGAGGTTATTTTCCTGACACCACACTCCAAGGGCCCTCACCTCCTCCCTGTAGGCCGTCTCGTCGTTGTTGGTAATCAAGCCTACCACTGTTGTGTCGTCCGCAAACTTGATGATTGAGTTGGAGGCGTGCGTGGCCACGCAGTCGTGGGTGAACAGGGAGTACAGGAGAGGGCTCAGAACGCACCCTTGTGGGGCCCCCGTGTTGAGGATCAGCGGGGAGGAGATGTTGTTGCCTACCCTCACCACCTGGGGGCGGCCCGTCAGGAAGTCCAGTACCCAGTTGCACAGGGCGGGGTCGAGACCCAGGGTCTCGAGCTTGATGACGAGCTTGGAGGGTACTATGGTGTTGAATGCCGAGCTGTAGTCGATGAACAGCATTCTCACATAGGTATTCCTCTTGTCCAGGTGGGTTAGGGCAGTGTGCAGTGTGGTTGAGATTGCATCGTCTGTGGACCTATTTGGGCGGTAAGCAAATTGGAGTGGGTCTAGGGTGTCAGGTAGGGTGGAGGTGATATGGTCCTTGACTAGTCTCTCAAAGCACTTCATGATGACGGAAGTGAGTGCTACGGGGCGGTAGTCGTTTAGCTCAGTTACCTTAGCTTTCTTGGGAACAGGAACAATGGTGGCCCTCTTGAAGCATGTGGGAACAGCAGACTGGTATAGGGATTGATTGAATATGTCCGTAAACACACCGGCCAGCTGGTCTGCGCATGCTCGGAGGGCGCGGCTGGGGATGCCGTCTGGGCCTGCAGCCTTGCGAGGTTAACACGTTTAAATGTCTTACTCACCTCGGCTGCAGTGAAGGAGAGACTGCATGTTTCCGTTGCAGGCCGTGTCAGTGGCACTGTATTGTCCTCAAAGCGGGCAAAAAAGTTATTTAGTCTGCCTGGGAGCAAGACATCCTGGTCCGTGACTGGGCTGGATTTCATCTTGTAGTCCGTGATTGACTGTAGACCCTGCCACATGCCTCTTGTGTCTGAGCCATTGAATTGAGATTCCACTTTGTCTCTGTACTGACGCTTAGCTTGTTTGATAGCCTTACGGAGGGAATAGCTGCACTGTTTGTATTCAGTCATGTTGCCAGACACCTTGCCCTGATTAAAAGCAGTGGTTCGCGCTTTCAGTTTCACGCAAATGCTGCCATCAATCCACGGTTTCTGGTTAGGGAATGTTTTTATCGTTGCTATGGGAACGACATCTTCGACGCACGTTCTAATGAACTCGCACACCGAATCAGCGTATTCGTCAATATTCCCATCTGACGCAATACGAAACATGTCCCAGTCCACGTGATGGAAGCAGTCTTGGAGTGTAGAGTCAGCTTGTTCTGACCAGCGTTGGACAGACCTCAGCGTGGGAGCCTCTTGTTTTAATTTCTGTCTGTAGGCAGGGATCAGCAAAATGGAGTCGTGGTCAGCTTTTCCGAAGGGGGCGGGGCAGGGCCTTATATGCGTCGCGGAAGTTAGAGTAACAATGATCCAAGGTTTTACCACCCCTGGTTGCGCAATCGATATGCTGATAAAATTTAGGGAGTCTTGTTTTCAGATTGGCTTTGTTAAAATCCCCAGCTACAATGAATGCAGCCTCCGGATAAATGTTTTCCAGTTTGCAAAGAGTTAAATAAAGTTCGTTCAGAGCCATCGATGTGTCTGCTTGGGGGGGGATATATACGGCTGTGATTATAATCGAAGAGAATTCTCTTGGAAGATAATGCGGTCTACATTTGATTGTGAGGAATTCTAAATCAGGTGAACAGAAGGATTTGAGTTCCTGTATGTTTTCTTCATCACACCATGTCCCGTTAGTCATGAGGCATACGCCCCCTCCACTCTTCTTACCAGAGAGATGTTTGTTTCTGTCGGCGCGATGCGTGGAGAAACCCGTTGGCTGCACCGCCCTGGATAGCGTTTTCCCAGTAAGCCATGTCTCCGTAAAGCAGAGAACGTTGCAGTCTCTGATGTCCCTCTGGAATGCCACCCTTGCTCGGATTTCATCAACCTTGTTGTCGAGAGACTGGACATTGGCAAGAAGAATACTGGGCAGTGGTGCGCGATGTGCCCTTTTCCGGAGTCTGACCAGAACACCGCCGCGTTTCCCTCTTTTTCGGAGTCGTTTCCTTGGGTCGCTGCATGCGATCCATTCCGTTGTCCTGTTTGTAAGGCAGAACACAGGATCCGCGTCGCGGAAAACATATTCTTGGTCGTACTGATGGTGAGTTGACGCTGATCTTATATTCAGTAGTTCTTCTCGACTGTATGTAATGAAACCTAAGATGACCTGGGGTACTAATGTAAGAAATAACACGTAAAAAAACAAAAAACTGCATAGTTTCCTAGGAACGCGAAGCGAGGCGGCCATCTCAGTCGGCGCCGGAAGTATTGTCAGTCCAAGGACTGGATGGCCAGTCCTTGGTTACTACTATAGTGTTGATATCATGGATGGCCAGTCCTTGGTTACTACTATAGTGTTGATATCATGGATGGCCAGTCCTTGGTTAGTACTATAGTGTTGATATCATGGATGGCCAGTCCTTGGTTAGTACTATAGTGTTGATATCATGGATGGCCAGTCCTTGGTTAGTACTATAGTGTTGATATCATGGATGGCCAGTCCTTGGTTAGTACTATAGTGTTGATATCATGGATGGCCAGTCCTTGGTTAGTACTATAGTGTTGATATCAAATCAAATCAAATCAAATCAAATTTTATTTGTCACATACACATGGTTAGCAGATGTTAATGCGAGTGTAGCGAAATGCTTGTGCTTCTAGTTCCGACAATGCAGTGATAACCAACAAGTAATCTAACTAACAATTCCAAAACTACTGTCTTATACACAGTGTAAGGGGATAAGGAACATGTACATAAGGATATATGAATGAGTGATGGTACAGAGCAGCATACAGTAGATGGTATCGAGTACAGTATATACATATGAGATGAGTGTGTAGACAAAGTAAACAAAGTGGCATAGTTAAAGTGGCTAGTGATACATGTGTTACATAAGGATGCAGTCGATGTTGTAGAGTACAGTATATACATATGCATATGAGATGAATAATGTAGGGTAAGTAACATTATATAAGGTAGCATTGTTTAAAGTGGCTAGTGATATATTTACATCATTTCCATCAATTCCCATTATTAAAATGGCTGGAGTTGGGTCAGTGTCAGTGTGTTGGCTGCAGCCACTCAATGTTAGTGGTGGCTATTTAACAGTCTGATGGCCTTGAGATAGAAGCTGTTTTTCAGTCTCTCGGTCCCAGCTTTGATGCACCTGTACTGACCTCGCCTTCTGGATGATAGCGGGGTGAACAGGCAGTGGTTCGGGTGGTTGATGTCCTTGATGATCTTTATGGCCTTCCTGTAACAACGGGTGGTGTAGGTGTCCTGGAGGGCAGGTAGTTTGCCCCCGGTGATGCGTTGTGCAGTCCTCACTACCCTCTGGAGAGCCTTACGGTTGAGGGCGGAGCAGTTGCCGTACCAGGCGGTGATACAGCCCGCCAGGATGCTCTCGATTGTGCATCTGTAGAAGTTTGTGAGTGCTTTTGGTGACAAGCCGAATTTTTCAGCCTCCTGAGGTTGAATAGGCGCTGCTGCGCCTTCTTCACGACGCTGTCAGTGTGAGTGGACCAATTCAGTTTGTCTGTGATGTGTATGCCGAGGAACTTAAAACTAGCTACCCTCTCCACTACTGTTCCATCGATGTGGATAGGGGTGTTCCCTCTGCTGTTTCCTGAAGTCCACAATCATCTCCTTAGTTTTGTTGACGTTGAGTGTGAGGTTATTTTCCTGACACCACACTCCAAGGGCCCTCACCTCCTCCCTGTAGGCCGTCTCGTCGTTGTTGGTAATCAAGCCTACCACTGTTGTGTCGTCCGCAAACTTGATGATTGAGTTGGAGGCGTGCGTGGCCACGCAGTCGTGGGTGAACAGGGAGTACAGGAGAGGGCTCAGAACGCACCCTTGTGGGGCCCCCGTGTTGAGGATCAGCGGGGAGGAGATGTTGTTGCCTACCCTCACCACCTGCGGGCGGCCCGTCAGGAAGTCCAGTACCCAGTTGCACAGGGCGGGGTCGAGACCCAGGGTCTCGAGCTTGATGACGAGCTTGGAGGGTACTATGGTGTTGAATGCCGAGCTGTAGTCGATGAACAGCATTCTCACATAGGTATTCCTCTTGTCCAGGTGGGTTAGGGCAGTGTGCAGTGTGGTTGAGATTGCATCGTCTGTGGACCTATTTGGGCGGTAAGCAAATTGGAGTGGGTCTAGGGTGTCAGGTAGGGTGGAGGTGATATGGTCCTTGACTAGTCTCTCAAAGCACTTCATGATGACGGAAGTGAGTGCTACGGGGCGGTAGTCGTTTAGCTCAGTTACCTTAGCTTTCTTGGGAACAGGAACAATGGTGGCCCTCTTGAAGCATGTGGGAACAGCAGACTGGTATAGGGATTGATTGAATATGTCCGTAAACACACCGGCCAGCTGGTCTGCGCATGCTCGGAGGGCGCGGCTGGGGATGCCGTCTGGGCCTGCAGCCTTGCGAGGGTTAACACGTTTAAATGTCTTACTCACCTCGGCTGCAGTGAAGGAGAGACTGCATGTTTCCGTTGCAGGCCGTGTCAGTGGCACTGTATTGTCCTCAAAGCGGGCAAAAAGTTATTTAGTCTGCCTGGGAGCAAGACATCCTGGTCCGTGACTGGGCTGGATTTCATCTTGTAGTCCGTGATTGACTGTAGACCCTGCCACATGCCTCTTGTGTCTGAGCCATTGAATTGAGATTCCACTTTGTCTCTGTACTGACGCTTAGCTTGTTTGATAGCCTTACGGAGGGAATAGCTGCACTGTTTGTATTCAGTCATGTTGCCAGACACCTTGCCCTGATTAAAAGCAGTGGTTCGCGCTTTCAGTTTCACGCAAATGCTGCCATCAATCCACGGTTTCTGGTTAGGGAATGTTTTTATCGTTGCTATGGGAACGACATCTTCGACGCACGTTCTAATGAACTCGCACACCGAATCAGCGTATTCGTCAATATTCCCATCTGACGCAATACGAAACATGTCCCAGTCCACGTGATGGAAGCAGTCTTGGAGTGTAGAGTCAGCTTGTTCTG
Source organism: Oncorhynchus gorbuscha (assembly GCF_021184085.1). Classification (NCBI taxonomy): domain Eukaryota; kingdom Metazoa; phylum Chordata; class Actinopteri; order Salmoniformes; family Salmonidae; genus Oncorhynchus; species Oncorhynchus gorbuscha. The sequence goes on along the minus strand of NW_025746013.1, from coordinate 43,740 downwards.
ACCAGCGTTGGACAGACCTCAGCGTGGGAGCCTCTTGTTTTAATTTCTGTCTGTAGGCAGGGATCAGCAAAATGGAGTCGTGGTCAGCTTTTCCGAAAGGGGGCGGGGCAGGGCCTTATATGCGTCGCGGAAGTTAGAGTAACAATGATCCAAGGTTTTACCACCCCTGGTTGCGCAATCGATATGCTGATAAAATTTAGGGAGTCTTGTTTTCAGATTGGCTTTGTTAAAATCCCCAGCTACAATGAATGCAGCCTCCGGATAAATGTTTTCCAGTTTGCAAAGAGTTAAATAAAGTTCGTTCAGAGCCATCGATGTGTCTGCTTGGGGGGGATATATACGGCTGTGATTATAATCGAAGAGAATTCTCTTGGAAGATAATGCGGTCTACATTTGATTGTGAGGAATTCTAAATCAGGTGAACAGAAGGATTTGAGTTCCTGTATGTTTTCTTCATCACACCATGTCCCGTTAGTCATGAGGCATACGCCCCCTCCACTCTTCTTACCAGAGAGATGTTTGTTTCTGTCGGCGCGATGCGTGGAGAAACCCGTTGGCTGCACCGCCCTGGATAGCGTTTTCCCAGTAAGCCATGTCTCCGTAAAGCAGAGAACGTTGCAGTCTCTGATGTCCCTCTGGAATGCCACCCTTGCTCGGATTTCATCAACCTTGTTGTCGAGAGACTGGACATTGGCAAGAAGAATACTGGGAAGTGGTGCGCGATGTGCCCTTTTCCGGAGTCTGACCAGAACACCGCCGCGTTTCCCTCTTTTTCGGAGTCGTTTCCTTGGGTCGCTGCATGCGATCCATTCCGTTGTCCTGTTTGTAAGGCAGAACACAGGATCCGCGTCGCGGAAAACATATTCTTGGTCGTACTGATGGTGAGTTGACGCTGATCTTATATTCAGTAGTTCTTCTCGACTGTATGTAATGAAACCTAAGATGACCTGGGGTACTAATGTAAGAAATAACACGTAAAAAAACAAAAAACTGCATAGTTTCCTAGGAACGCGAAGCGAGGCGGCCATCTCAGTCGGCGCCGGAAGCGTTATTCATTAGTTGGACCCTTTTTCCAGCCAACCTATCCTGTCCCATGACAACCCTTCCACTGGGGGAAGACAGTATACGATACGAGGCCATTACAATGAGGAAACCCTGGATTTATATAGGTATGTATACGGTACATGAGGTTTGAAGAGCTGGACAGAGACAGAGGTAGCGAAGGAGAAGACTGGGACTGTCAATCCAATGGTTCCCTATCACCTACACTATCCCTTTAAACGTAGTGCACTTTATAGTGACTAGGATGCCTTTAGGGACGCGGTCTGGGTTAAGACTACATAACACAACATTAGAAGCAGTAATTCTGCCTGCTGCCTTTTAGATTGATCTGGTCCAGGCTGGGAGGAAAGCATGCACTTTGTCTTCAGACATGGGAACAGCATCTCAAGTGTTTCACCATTCCAGAGGGGAAAGAAGTGGAATTGGTGTTTTTACATTTCTGTATCATTCTCCTGCCCATAAGGAATATGGATAACAAATGGAATATTCAGCCCTCCATTGTCTGATTGATTTCTTTTATTATCTAGCCAATATCACCCAGGCAGTTTAAAGGATCGCTCTGCTTCAATTCCAACCCCTCTCCTCCTCTCTCTCTCTCCTCCTCTCTCTCTCTTCCTCTCTCTCCTCCTATTGCTCTCTGTCTTCTCCCCCTCTCTCTCTCTCTCTCTCTCTCTCTCTCTCTCTCTCTCTCTCTCTCTCTCTCTCTCTCTCTCTCCTCTCTCTCTCTCTCTTCTCTCTCCTCCTATCGCTCTCTCTCCTCCCCCTCTCTCTCTCTCTCTCTCTTTCTCCTCCTCTCTCTCTCTTCCTCTCTCTCCTCTTATCACTCTCTCTCTCCTCCCTCTCTCTCTCTCTCTCTCTCTCTCTCTCTCTCTCTCTCTCTCTCTCTCTCTCTCTCTCTCTCTCTCTCTCTCTCTCTCTCTCTCTCTCTCTCTCTCTCCCTCCCTCGCTCTCTATTTCTTTCTTTCTCTGTCTTTCTTTCTCTCTCTCTCTCTCTCTCTGGGGGCTCTGACAGCTTATCAATGTTATGCAGCATAAACAGGCCAGGATGCGTCTGAGGAGCGTTCCAATATGTTATACTTTAAGGTTTTCAGGATGCAGAATTTCTAAATAGAAATTGAAAAAAAGATAACCAGAAACAGAAGGGAAGTCCTGGAGGGGATGTGGCTCTACCTTAGAGAGAATCCCTTGCTTCAGAAATGATACATGTGCAACCCGTCCGTTTTTGAAATGGTGGGGAACAAAATGTTATTATTTTCAAACCAACCAGAGACCCTGATATACAGTACACCGTGTCTCAACCTGTAAGTAACATTACCATCCCGGAGAAGAGCTGTGAGTGACGGACATTTAGACTCTGCTTTTGTTTGGGATTCAGTGTTGTAGGAGCAGTGTCCTGATGCTGCCACTGAAGTCTTGCCTGAGACCATCACAGCCTGTTTTGGGGTATGAGAAAGGCACTATAAATCACTATAAAAACCTTATAGGATTATCATCGCTTATAGGAACATCAGACCTTATAGGAACATCAGACATTTACATTTACATTTAAGTCATTTAGCAGACGCTCTTATCCTTATAGGAACATTGTACTGTACCTTCTAGGAACATCAGACCTTATAGGAACACCTTATAGGAACATCATACCTTATAGGAACATCATACCTTATAGGAACATCATACCTTATAGGAACATCATACCTTATAGGAACATCATACCTTATAGGAACATCATACCTTATAGGAACATCAGACCTTATAGGAACATCAGACCTTATAGGAACATCATACCTTATAGGAACATCAGACCTTATAGGAACATCAGACCTTATAGGAACATCAGACCTTATAGGAACATCATACCTTATAGGAACATCATACCTTATAGGAACATCAGACCTTATAGGAACATCAGACCTTATAGGAACATCAGACCTTATAGGAACATCAGACCTTATAGGAACATTCTACCTTATAGGAACATTATACCTTATAGGAACATCATACCTTATAGGAACATCATACCTTATAGGAACATTATACCTCATACCTTATAGGAACATCAGACCTTATAGGAACATCAGACCTTATAGGAACATCAGACCTTATAGGAACATCAGACCTTATAGGAACATTGTACTGTACCTTATAGGAACATCAGACCTTATAGGAACATTATACCTTATAGGAACATCAAACCTTATAGGAACATCAGACCTTATAGGAACATCAGACCTTATAGGAACATTGTACTGTACCTTATAGGAACATCAGACCTTATAGGAACATTATACCTTATAGGAACATCATACCTTATAGGAACATCAGACCTTATAGGAACATCAGACCTTATAGGAATATCAGACCTTATAGGAACATCATACCTTATAGGAACATCATACCTTATAGGAACATCAGACCTTATAGGAACATCATACCTTATAGGAACATCAGACCTTATAGGAACATCAGACCTTATAGGAATATCAGACCTTATAGGAACATCATACCTTATAGGAACATCATACCTTATAGGAACATCAGACCTTATAGGAACATCATACCTTATAGGAACATCAGACCTTATAGGAACATCAGACCTTATAGGAACATCAGACCTTATAGGAACATCAGACCTTATAGGAACATCAGACCTTATAGGAACATCAGACCTTATAGGAACATCAGACCTTATAGGAACATCAGACCTTATAGGAACATCAGACCTTATAGGAACATCAGACCTTATAGGAACATCAGACCTTATAGGAACATCAGACCTTATAGGAACATCAGACCTTATAGGAACATCAGACCTTATAGGAACATCAGACCTTATAGGAACATCATACCTTATAGGAACATCAGACCTTATAGGAACATCAGACCTTATAGGAACATCAGACCTTATAGGAACATCAGACCTTATAGGAACATCAGACCTTATAGGAACATCAGACCTTATAGGAACATCAGACCTTATAGGAACATCAGACCTTATAGGAACATTGTACTGTACCTTATAGGAACATTATACCTTATAGGAACATCAGACCTTATAGGAACATCAGACCTTATAGGAACATCAGACCTTATAGGAACATCAAACCTTATAGGAACATTGTACTGTACCTTATAGGAACATCATACCTTATAGGAACATCATACCTTATAGGAACATCAGACCTTATAGGAACATCAGACCTTATAGGAACATCAGACCTTATAGGAACATCAGACCTTATAGGAACATCAGACCTTATAGGAACATTGTACTGTACCTTATAGGAACATCATACCTTATAGGAACATCATACCTTATAGGAACATCAGACCTTATAGGAACATCAGACCTTATAGGAACATCAGACCTTATAGGAACATCAGACCTTATAGGAACATCATACCTTATAGGAACATCAGACCTTATAGGAACATCAGACCTTATAGGAACATCATACCTTATAGGAACATCAGACCTTATAGGAACATCAGACCTTATAGGAACATCAGACCTTATAGGAACATCAGACCTTATAGGAACATCAGACCTTATAGGAACATCAGACCTTATAGGAACATCAGACCTTATAGGAACATCAGACCTTATAGGAACATCAGACCTTATAGGAACATCAGACCTTATAGGAACATCAGACCTTATAGGAACATCAGACCTTATAGGAACATCATACCTGTCATGTTTGTCATTTATTGTCATGTCTTGTCCCTGTGCTCCCCATGCTATTCGTTTCCCTCTGCTGGTCTTGTTTGGTTCTATCCTTCTCTCTCCCCCTCCCTCTCTCACTCTCTCGCTCTCTCTTCTCTCTGTCGTTCCGTTCCTGCTCCCAGCTGTTCCTATTCCCCTAATCATCATTTAGTCTTCCCACACCTGTTCCCGATCCTTTCCCCTGATTAGACTCCCTATTTATTCCTTTGTGATCCGTTCCTGTTCCGTCGGTTCCTCGTATTGTATTCACCATGTTGTGATTGCGTTTCGCCCTGTCCTGTCGTGTTTTTTGCCGTGATTGTGTATCACCCTGTCCTGTCGTGTTTTGTGCCTTCATCAGACGCTGCGTGTGAGCAGGTGTCTCAGTCGACTACGGCCTGCGCCTACCCGAAGCGACCTGCAGTCTGTGGCCGCTTCTCCAGTTGTTTTCCCCTCTACAAATCTAGAGGATGTCAGTTATTCCGTTTTGAACATTATTAAACTCTGTTTCTGTTAAGTCGCTTTTGGGTCCTCTTTTACCTGCATGACAATACCTTATAGGAACATCAGACCTTATAGGAACATCAGACCTTATAGGAACATCAGACCTTATAGGAACATCAGACCTTATAGGAACATTGTACTGTACCTTATAGGAACATCAGACCTTATAGGAACATCAGACCTTATAGGAACATCAGACCTTATAGGAACATCAGACCTTATAGGAACATTATACAAATAACACAATAATAAAAAAAATCTCCACTTGAGTATAATTATGTTTTTTATTAAAGACATTTTTATTAAAACCATTTTTATTTCCCAATTGTTTTTAATGCAGTAGTGAACGAATCACAGCGCTTCATCCATTGTGTTGAGCTGCATTGACGACAATACAAAAATATAACACAATGTCCTTGAAAGTCAAATAAAAAACCTTTTGTCGTTGGTGACCAATAACCGAGACAAATTTACGACGTGCTGGTTGGCCTCATCATAACTACAAAGTAGTCAGTAAAATCTCATCGTAAGTTTCAGGGAAATGAATAGATGTGACCCTTGACCTTCAGGGAGGGAGTGAGAGGAGCGTTGGTGTTGGCACGACGACACGCTGATACAGGACGTTACACTGCCACCTTTCCCTTCTTCTGTTCATTTTGCTCCCTCGCTCTTCCCCCTTCTCTCTCCATCTCTGCATTTACAACACAACACAGTAGCCAGGGCTAAAGATAGTTATTCCACTTTGACCCGATCTGCAGCTCTCCCCAGGAGAGCCCAGGTCCCACTAGTAAAACCTCATACAGTGCAGAATGTCCTCCTCTCTCCTGACTCCCCAGTCTCTATAAAGGGGTGATAAAAACGGCAGGAGAGAATATTCAGCAAGCCAGAGCTCCCTCACTTTAAATCAGGATAAAAGCCAGAGCTCCCTCACTTTAAATCAGGATAAAAGCCAGAGCTCCCTCACTTTAAATCAGGATAAAAGCCAGAGCTCCTCACTTTAAATCAGGATAAAAGCCAGAGCTCCCTCACTTTAAATCAGGATAAAAGCCAGAGCTCCCTCACTTTAAATCAGGATAAAAGCCAGAGCTCCCTCACTTTAAATCAGGATAAAAGCCAGAGCTCCCTCACTTTAAATCAGGATAAAAGCCAGAGCTCCCTCACTTTAAATCAGGATAAAAGCCAGAGCTCCCTCACTTTAAATCAGGATAAAAGCCAGAGCTCCCTCACTTTAAATCAGGATAAAAGCCAGAGCTCCCTCACTTTAAATCAGGATAAAAGAGTGAAATGGGAAATAATATCTGGAACAAACCCCTGGATGGTAGAGGCCTCTAATGGAAACACATGGCTGAAGGCTGAGGTGTTGTCAGCGAGCCGCCGCGCGACTCTCCTTTTGATAATCTGGCCTGCCATAAAATTAGAATAGCAAATACCTCCTGACAAAGATGCATGTTCCTCCTCCATTGTGTCATCATAAAAACCTCCACTGGTGACTAACCCGGACGCCGCAGCAAACTTCAATTTAAATTTACAGCGCCGCGAAAGGAGAAGTGATATGCACTCAAAAATTTTAATAACCTATTAAGTTACGACTTCAATTTCATTTTATGAATATTTTCCTTGGGGAGCACCAGCCATCACAAGAGAAAGATAGAAATTTAAAAAAGATAAATAGCGCCATTAATCTACAACATTTCTCTTCCATTATCCTTGAAAATGAGGAGTTATTTTTGCTCAGATCCTTTCGTAATTAGCTCCTTACAGTTGATTCACTAGCCAGAAAATGACCATGTTCAGAAAATTACAAATTTGTCATTAAGTGGAATTTAACATAATATCATTTATCTTTATATATTCCCTTGCTGACAAGCGACAGCCTTGGATGTTGATCAGTCTTTGTGTGTCAAAGCTTGTGTGCTGTGAGCTGTGTGCTGTGAGCTGTGTGCTGTGTGCTGTGAGCTGTGTGCTGTGTGCTGTGAGCTGTGTGCTGTGTGCTGTGTGCTGTGTGCTGTGTGCTGTGTGCTGTGTGCTGTGTGCTGTGTGCTGTGAGCTGTGTGCTGTGAGCTGTGTGCTGTGAGCTGTGAGCTGTGTGCTGTGTGCTGTGTGCTGTGAGCTGTGTGCTGTGTGCTGTGTGCTGTGTGCTGTGTGCTGTGAGCTGTGTGCTGTGTGCTGTGAGCTGTGTGCTGTGTGCTGTGTGCTGTGTGCTGTGTGCTGTGAGCTGTGTGCTGTGTGCTGTGTGCTGTGTGCTGTGTGCTGTGTGCTGTGTGCTGTGAGTGTGTGTGCTGTGTGCTGTGTGCTGTGTGCTGTGTGCTGTGAGCTGTGTGCTGTGTGCTGTGTGCTGTGTGCTGTGTGCTGTGTGCTGTGTGCTGTGTGCAGTGTGCTGTGTGCTGTGTGCCATGTGCCGTGAGCCGTGTGCCGCGTGCCTCGTGCCGCGTGCCGCGTGCCGTGAGCCGTGTGCCGTGTGCCGTGTGCTGTGTGCTGTGTGCTGTGTGCTGTGTGTAAAGGAAGGAATGAGCAGTAATCTACAAGGAGAAGGAGTCTTAACTCGAGGCCGTGTTACCAGGTGACAATACAGCGATTTAGGGTTTCTTTCAGAATAGTGTCCTACTAACGGTACAGTCGTATGAAAGAGAGGCTTGACAGTTGTGTTGAACTGAGAATTGTAACAGCACGTAGGCTAGTTCAGTTCACCTCATTCATCGGTGACTGCTGACGTAAGTTACAACATTCAATGAGATTCATGTAAACGTTGAAATGTTCGTAATCTCACATCTGACTTAGTCTACAGTATTTTCTGCAAGACTTAGTTCCCTGATAATGGTGGGTCTGCAAAGCTACGTTGTTCCACAAAATATTTTGTCTCGCCTACACTTAATACAATATGTGTAATATTACCGTAACAGTAAACAAAGCACAAGATACCGTTTATCCAAATAACAATAAACACAAGCACCAATAAAAACACATATTTCACAGAGGAAGAAATATGAATCATTTATTGAAATAATAGTTTCTAGTCATTTCCAAAAGATGTGTATTGGGGACTGACAGTTCTGTGGTGCTGCTGTTCCTGCTGCTGTGTGTGTTCTGTCATTTGTCAGTTTTACCACACAACTCAGATGTAGACTATGGACGGTCATCATCTGAGAGCCCACACGCGCGGCACACAGCAGGCTCTCCATTAACACTTAATTGATCATCAGAAGGAATGGGAGAAAAGAAATGGACTTGATAATGACGAGGAAGGAGAGAAGCCATTTTGTACAAGTCCCATTACTGTGTAACAACATTCTTTGTTTAGTTATTACTCTCCCTGTGACTAAGAGAACGGGAGGTTCGTGGTCACATGCTGTATTTTTACAACGTCGTCAAGTCTGTCTGCATCTTCCAACTGTGTCCCACTACTGTAGGAGAACTAAAGACATTGAAGGTCTTACCACATGCACTATCTACTTATTTAGGCCTTTTGGGGTGTTTACGAGTGGTATTGTGGTACCGTGCAAAAGAAAAAATACAAATATCATACTGTTCTAGTTTAGTCTACATCTTCCATGTGTGTACTGTATGATTACCATAGAAACAACAGTTGAACTGTTCTAGTTTAGTCTACATCTTCCATGTGTGTACTGTATGATTACCATAGAAACAACAGTTGAACTGTTCTAGTTTAGTCTACATCTTCCATGTGTGTACTGTATGATTACCATAGAAACAACAGTTGAACTGTTCTAGTTTAGTCTACATCTTCCATGTGTGTACTGTATGATTACCATAGAAACAACGGTTGAACTGTTCTAGTTTAGTCTACATCTTCCATGTGTGTACTGTATGATTACCATAGAAACAACAGTTGAACTGTTCTAGTTTAGTCTACATCTTCCATGTGTGTACTGTATGATTACCATAGAAACAACAGTTGAACTGTTCTAGTTTAGTCTACATCTTCCATGTGTGTACTGTATGATTACCATAGAAACAACAGTTGAACTGTTCTAGTTTATTCTACATCTTCCATGTGTGTACTGTATGATTACCATAGAAACAACAGTTGAACTGTTCTAGTTTAGTCTACATCTTCCATGTGTGTACTGTATGATTACCATAGAAACAACAGTTGAACTGTTCTAGTTTAGTCTACATCTTCCATGTGTGTACTGTATGATTACCATAGAAACAACAGTTGAACTGTTCTAGTTTAGTCTACATCTTCCATGTGTGTACTGTATGATTACCATAGAAACAACAGTTGAACTGTTCTAGTTTAGTCTACATCTTCCATGTGTGTACTGTATGATTACCATAGAAACAACAGTTGAACTGTTCTAGTTTATTCTACATCTTCCATGTGTGTACTGTATGATTACCATAGAAACAACAGTTGAACTGTTCTAGTTTATTCTACATCTTCCATGTGTGTACTGTATGATTACCATAGAAACAACAGTTGAACTGTTCTAGTTTAGTCTACATCTTCCATGTGTGTACTGTATGATTACCATAGAAACAACAGTTGAACTGTTCTAGTTTATTCTACATCTTCCATGTGTGTACTGTATGATTACCATAGAAACAACAGTTGAACTGTTCTAGTTTAGTCTACATCTTCCATGTGTGTACTGTATGATTACCATAGAAACAACAGTTGAACTGTTCTAGTTTATTCTACATCTTCCATGTGTGTACTGTATGATTACCATAGAAACAACAGTTGAACTGTTCTAGTTTATTCTACATCTTCCATGTGTGTACTGTATGATTACCATAGAAACAACAGTTGAACTGTTCTAGTTTATTCTACATCTTCCATGTGTGTACTGTATGATTACCATAGAAACAACAGTTGAACTGTTCTAGTTTATTCTACATCTTCCATGTGTGTACTGTATGATTACCATAGAAACAACAGTTGAACTGTTCTAGTTTAGTCTACATCTTCCATGTGTGTACTGTATGATTACCATAGAAACAACAGTTGAACTGTTCTAGTTTATTCTACATCTTCCATGTGTGTACTGTATGATTACCATAGAAACAACAGTTGAACTGTTCTAGTTTAGTCTACATCTTCCATGTGTGTACTGTATGATTACCATAGAAACAACAGTTGAACTGTTCTAGTTTATTCTACATCTTCCATGTGTGTACTGTATGATTACCATAGAAACAACAGTTGAACTGTTCTAGTTTATTCTACATCTTCCATGTGTGTACTGTATGATTACCATAGAAACAACAGTTGAACTGTTCTAGTTTATTCTACATCTTCCATGTGTGTACTGTATGATTACCATAGAAACAACAGTTGAACTGTTCTAGTTTATTCTACATCTTCCATGTGTGTACTGTATGATTACCATAGAAACAACAGTTGAACTGTTCTAGTTTAGTCTACATCTTCCATGTGTGTACTGTATGATTACCATAGAAACAACAGTTGAACTGTCTAGTTTAGTCTACATCTTCCATGTGTGTACTGTATGATTACCATAGAAACAACAGTTGAACTGTTCTAGTTTAGTCTACATCTTCCATGTGTGTACTGTATGATTACCATAGAAACAACAGTTGAACTGTTCTAGTTTATTCTACATCTTCCATGTGTGTACTGTATGATTACCATAGAAACAACAGTTGAACTGTTCTAGTTTATTCTACATCTTCCATGTGTGTACTGTATGATTACCATAGAAACAACAGTTGAACTGTTCTAGTTTAGTCTACATCTTCCATGTGTGTACTGTATGATTACCATAGAAACAACAGTTGAACTGTTCTAGTTTATTCTACATCTTCCATGTGTGTACTGTATGATTACCATAGAAACAACAGTTGAACTGTTCTAGTTTATTCTACATCTTCCATGTGTGTACTGTATGATTACCATAGAAACAACAGTTGAACTGTTCTAGTTTAGTCTACATCTTCCATGTGTGTACTGTATGATTACCATAGAAACAACAGTTGAACTGTTCTAGTTTAGTCTACATCTTCCATGTGTGTACTGTATGATTACCATAGAAACAACAGTTGAACTGTTCTAGTTTAGTCTACATCTTCCATGTGTGTACTGTATGATTACCATAGAAACAACAGTTGAACTGTTCTAGTTTATTCTACATCTTCCATGTGTGTACTGTATGATTACCATAGAAACAACAGTTGAACTGTTCTAGTTTATTCTACATCTTCCATGTGTGTACTGTATGATTACCATAGAAACAACAGTTGAACTGTTCTAGTTTATTCTACATCTTCCATGTGTGTACTGTATGATTACCATAGAAACAACAGTTGAACTGTTCTAGTTTAGTCTACATCTTCCATGTGTGTACTGTATGATTACCATAGAAACAACAGTTGAACTGTTCTAGTTTATTCTACATCTTCCATGTGTGTACTGTATGATTACCATAGAAACAACAGTTGAACTGTTCTAGTTTATTCTACATCTTCCATGTGTGTACTGTATGATTACCATAGAAACAACAGTTGAACTGTTCTAGTTTATTCTACATCTTCCATGTGTGTACTGTATGATTACCATAGAAACAACAGTTGAACTGTTCTAGTTTATTCTACATCTTCCATGTGTGTACTGTATGATTACCATAGAAACAACAGTTGAACTGTTCTAGTTTATTCTACATCTTCCATGTGTGTACTGTATGATTACCATAGAAACAACAGTTGAACTGTTCTAGTTTATTCTACATCTTCCATGTGTGTACTGTATGATTACCATAGAAACAACAGTTGAACTGTTCTAGTTTATTCTACATCTTCCATGTGTGTACTGTATGATTACCATAGAAACAACAGTTGAACTGTTCTAGTTTAGTCTACATCTTCCATGTGTGTACTGTATGATTACCATAGAAACAACAGTTGAACTGTTCTAGTTTAGTCTACATCTTCCATGTGTGTACTGTATGATTATTATTCTTTTTATTTTTTATTTCACCTTTATTTAAACCAGGTGGGCAAGTTGAGAACAAGTTCTCATTTACAATTGCGACCTGGCCAAGATAAAGCAAAGCAGTTAGACACATACAACGACACAGAGTTACACATGGAGTAAAACAAACATACAGTCAATAATACAGTAGAAAGATAAGTCTATATACAATGTGAGCAAATGAGGTGAGAAGGGAAGTAAAGGCAAAAAAGGCCATGGTGGCAAAGTAAATACAATATAGCAAGTAAAACACTGGGATTACCACAGAAACAACGGTTGGATGTTTAACCATTTCAAAACCTACAAACAGTTGTGCCTAGAGAAGGAAGACGACATTGTGAAAGGAAACTCAACGCAAAACAGAAAGATTTCGTACAACAACAGCAACAACAACAACAAACAAAGATAGTAAATGAAGATAATATGGTTCAGTTTTTTTCAACAGGATGAAACGGAATCGCCATAAGAAATTCAACGATGCAAACTTGTCCATGTCTAATATGGAGAACGATCCCGTTGTTTCTGCATTGTGTGGTGGATGTGGTGATAATACGGCCAAATTGGGCATCCTTGTAGTACAATAGAGCCTTCATTCAAATCAAGTGGTTAATGCAGGCTCTGGCGAGGCTCGTCACCCATGCCTGCTCCCCGAAAGCACATTACTGGTAGATTTAAAGCTAATAAACTCATTTCATAATAATATGTGCGGCTGGGCTGGTAATAAATCATTAAGGGACTTCTTGTTCCCTTGATATAGTATTGAGGCACTGACCCCAATCAGCATGTGTGACAAATATTTGGAATTACGGTGGGGAGTTGATTAATTTAACCAAAAGCCTATAGATTCACTGAGTGAGATGCTGATGCGTTCATACAGTGCCGGGTTCCTGTCCAATGGGATCTAGGGGGCGGGTTCCTCTCTAGGTTTCTTCCTACGGTAGTGAGTTTCTCCTGGCCAATGGGATCTAGGGGCGGGTTCCTCTCTAGGTGTCTTCCTACTGTAGTGAGTTTCTCCTGGCCAATGGGATCTAGGGGGCGGGTTCCTCTCTAGGTTTCTTCCTACTGTAGTGAGTTTCTCCTGGCCAATGTGATCTAGGGGGCGGGTTCCTCTCTAGGTTTCTTCCTACTGTAGTGAGTTTCTCCTGGCCAATGTGATCTAGGGGGCGGGTTCCTCTCTAGGTTTCTTCCTACTGTAGTGAGTTTCTCCTGGCCAATGTGATCTAGGGGTCGGGTTCCTCTCTAGGTTTCTTCCTACTGTAGTGAGTTTCACCTGGCCAATGTGATCTAGGGGGCGGGTTCCTCTCTAGGTTTCTTCCTACAGTAGTGAGTTTCTCCTGGCCAATGTGATCTAGGGGCGGGTTCCTCTCTAGGTTTCTTCCTACTGTAGTGAGTTTCTCCTGGCCAATGTGATCTAGGGGCGGGTTCCTCTCTAGGTTTCTTCCTACTGTAGTGAGTTTCTCCTGGCCAATGGGATCTAGGGGGCGGGTTCCTCTCTAGGTTTCTTCCTACTGTAGTGAGTTTCTCCTGGCCAATGTGATCTAGGGGCGGGTTCCTCTCTAGGTTTCTTCCTACTGTAGTGAGTTTCTCCTGGCCAATGTGATCTAGGGGGCGGGTTCCTCTCTAGGTTTCTTCCTACTGTAGTGAGTTTCTCCTGGCCAATGTGATCTAGGGGGCGGGTTCCTCTCTAGGTTTCTTCCTACTGTAGTGAGTTTCTCCTGGCCAATGTGATCTAGGGGCGGGTTCCTCTCTAGGTTTCTTCCTACTGTAGTGAGTTTCTCCTGGCCAATGTGATCTAGGGGCGGGTTCCTCTCTAGGTTTCTTCCTACTGTAGTGAGTTTCTCCTGGCCAATGTGATCTAGGGGCGGGTTCCTCTCTAGGTTTCTTCCTGCTGTAGTGAGTTTCTCCTAGCCAATGTGATCTAGGGGCGGGTTCCTCTCTAGGTTTCTTCCTACTGTAGTGAGTTTATCCTGGCCAATGTGATCTAGGGGCGGGTTCCTCTCTAGGTTTCTTCCTACTGTAGTGAGTTTCTCCTGGCCAATGTGATCTAGGGGCGGGTTCCTGTAAAAAGCACTTTGTGACAACGGCTGATGTAAAGGCAACTTGTAAATAAATACAAACATTTAAAGGGCTTTATAAATACATTTGACTGATTGATTGACGTGCCTCTGCAGGTCGAGAAAGTGGGTTAAAAAGCTGGAAAATGTCAATACAAAACAGGATTACAGTGTGTATGACAAAAAAGCACGCAAGACATTTGTACGGGATATTTTCTAGGTTCATGAAGATTTAACCGTGATCAAGAACCCAACAGATTGTGTTCTTGATTCAACCTTTAAACCTTACCATACAATACATATTTTAGTTTGGCACAGTTGTGTTGCAGTGGTAGGAATGGAAATATACAGCAGAGAACTCCTAGTATCTTCTGAAAATGCAGGGTATTGAAGTTGACATTTAAATATGGGAGCAGAAAGAAATGGAGTGACTGACATGTATTCATAGCGAATACCTTTAGAGATAAAATCATCAGCTTGGTATTCAATCACTTATAATAGCAAAAGAAAAGCACCAAAGTGCATCCTCAAAGAACAACGCAACAAACGATATCACAAACATTTTTCACCTCCCACCTCCTCTCTCCCTGACTCTAAACAACACCAAACAGCCCACCTCCTTCCTGTCGGACTCTAAACAACACCAAACAGCCCACCTCCTTCCTGTCGGACTCTAAACAACACCAAACAGCCCACCTCCTTCCTGTCGGACTCTAAACAACACCAAACAGCCCACCTCCTTCCTGTCGGACTCTAAACAACACCAAACAGCCCACCTCCTTCCTGTCTGCCTCTAAACAACACCAAACAGCCCACCTCCTTCCTGTCGGACTCTAAACAACACCAAACAGCCCACCTCCTTCCTGTCGGACTCTAAACAACACCAAACAGCCCACCTCCTTCCTGTCGGACTCTAAACAACACCAAACAGCCCACCTCAGCCTTCCTGTCGGACTCTAAACAACACCAAACAGCCCACCTCCTTCCTGTCTGCCTCTAAACAACACCAAACAGCCCACCTCCTACCTGTCTGCCTCTAAACAACACCAAACAGCCCACCTCCTCCCTGTCTGACTCTAAACAACACCAAACAGCCCACCTCCTCCCTTTCTGCCTCTAAACAACACCAAACAGCCCACCTCCTCTCTCCCTGACTCTAAACAGCACCAAACAGCCCACCTCCTCCCTGTCTGCCTCTAAACAACACCAAACAGCCCACCTCCTCCCTGCCCACCTCCTCCCTGTCTGCCTCTAAACAACACCAAACTGCCCACCTCCTTCCTGTCGGACTCTAAACAACACCAAACAGCCCACCTCCTCCCTGTCTGCCTCTAAACAACACCAAACGGCTTGCATGCAACTCACATCGATTCAGTTCCCAGGGGCTCAAACCAATCTCTGTTTTTTTCAGCCACTCTCTCTGCCTCAACCTGTGACACATCAACCCTATTACTCCATCCACCGAAGATGACTATGACTGATTCCACAGCCAAACAATCAATTGGTATCTCTTTCACTCTCTTTCTCTCCCCCTTCCTTTTCCGGATGTACAAAATATCATGACAAAGTGTCAGTGGTAATAGTTCCACAGAGTTCAATAATAGAGTGATAAGGCAATCAGCGTTTGACCTTGGAGGACAGCTAATTCATCTGCCCATCTATCTTCATTATTTCCTCTGAAATGAGTACAAAAGAAAACCTGAACAATTCATTCATTCTGCTGCTATGACAATTGCATTTTTTTATCCCCCTAGTAACGGCATGGCTTGTGTTTTTTTTTAACCTGATGCAGCAGTTTCTGTGTCTTGGACTTTAGAGTTCTGACAACAGTGGAACTGTTCTGACAACAGTGGAACTGTCTGTGGGAATTCTAGAGTTCTGACAACAGTGGAACTGTCTGTGGGAATTCTAGAGTTCTGACAACAGTGGAACTGTCTGTGGGAATTCTAGAGTTCTGACAACAGTGGAACTGTCTGTGGGAATTATAGAGTTCTGACAACAGTGGAACTGTCTGTGGGAGTTCTGGAGTTCTGACAACAGTGGAACTGTCTGTGGGAGTTCTGGAGTTCTGACAACAGTGGAACTGTCTGTGGGAGTTCTAGAGTTCTGACAACAGTGGAACTGTCTGTGGGAGTTCTAGAGTTCTGACAACAGTGGAACTGCCTGTGTGAGTTCTAGAGCAGGAGGTATGAGTTCTGAGATCTAAGATGGTTTAGTTGATATTATCAACAAAGTTTGACAATACATAATTATTTCCCCCAAAACTTACTAAAAAAGGCAATGTTTTCTTCCCCGTCTGTGTACAAATTGAGTTATAAACGCGTTCAGAGAGAGCACAATTTCAAATCAATTGTTTTATGAATTTCACAAGGCACTGGAAAATTATTCCTAATGAACTGCAATATTTAGGTTTTGTTTGAGAGACTCTGGTTGTAAAAGCATCATAATCTACCTAATAACTTGATGGCTGGGCTCAGTACAAACTGAGGGCTGGATTGTCGAGACAGACCAGTCCAAAGTCCTTTACCATCTCCATGCCCATCCTCGTCATTGCTAATATCAAATCAAACCTTATTTATATAGTTGTTGTTGTTTTTACAGAGGATTCATTTCAAAGTGCTTACATGTGAGAATGCAAAGCTAGGCCATATGAGAGCAGAGCAGAGAGGATAGAGAACAGAAGGGGAGGCCTGTGTGTCTGGTGCTGGGGAGAGGAGGCTGTGTGGATGGGACGTGCCTGTGTGGATGGGACGTTTGTCAGGAGACGGTGACAAAAGGGGGTTGAGGGGGCCTTGCTCAATTCTATTCACAGACAATTTGTAAGGCCGGCTGTTGAAGCCTTGCCAAAGCCTTGTGGAACAGCTGGAGCCCTACGGTGATTGATAAACGAACGAACGCAGGGGCCCGGCCGGCGCCCCCAAGAACTTCATTCTGATATGAATGAGGACAAAAGTGCGACAACATTCAGTGAGTGTTTAATATTAGCGTCATTAAGTGTGAACAGTGGACAAGCCCCCTCAGCCTCAGCTGGGGATACACAAAGCCCACAGAGAGGGTCAGGACCCCCTGCTAATTAACATTTTGATGACAAAATACCCCCTTTTTGTAACTGTTTCCTAATTAATTCACACTTCAGGCCGGGTGATTAAAATAACGTTTAATCTAGATTTGAAGGAGCTATTTGTCTATGGACGTGATGGCTGGCTGTTTAGCTCATTACACAGGTTCAGGGTTAGAGTTAGGGTCTATGGACGTGATGGCTGGCTGTTTAGCTCATTACACAGGTTCAGGGTTAGAGTTAGGGTCTATGGACGTGATGGCTGGCTGTTTAGCTCATTACACAGGTTCAGGGTTAGAGTTAGGGTCTATGGACGTGATGGCTGGCTGTTTAGCTCATTACACAGGTTCAGGGTTAGAGTTAGGGTCTATGGACGTGATGGCTGGCTGTTTAGCTCATTACACAGGTTCAGGGTTAGAGTTAGGGTCTATGGTCGTGATGGCTGGCTGTTTAACTCATTACACAGGTTCAGGGTTAGAGTTAGGGTCTATGGACGTGATGGCTGGCTGTTTAGCTCATCACACAGCAGGGTTAGGTTCAGGGGTTAGGTTCAGGGGATAGGTTCAGGGGTTAGGTTCAGGGGTTAGGTTCAGGGGTTAGGTTCAGGGGTTAGGTTCAGGGGTTAGATTCAGGGTTAGGTTCAGGGGTTAGGTTCAGGGGTTAGGTTCAGGGGTTAGGTTCAGGGGTTAGGTTCAGGGGTTAGGTTCAGGGGTTAGGTTCAGGGGTTAGGTTCAGGGGTTAGGTTCAGGGGTTAGGTTCAGGGGTTAGGTTCAGGGGTTAGGTTCAGGGGTTAGATTCAGGGGTTAGGTTCAGGGGTTAGATTCAGGGGTTAGATTCAGGGTTAGGTTCAGGTTCAGGCATTACAGCTGGCTGTTTAGCTCATCACACAGCAGGAAATAAAGGACCTAAAGTGGTGACATCAAGTATCCCATTATCTTCAACTTTATGGCCACTTAGGTTTTCTAAATGTTATGCTATGAAATGCTATGACCACTCTTTTCTTCAGTTTCAGCTTCAGCTTAACACAAATCTGTTTTTGCCCCAAAATGAGACCAAGTTTTATCAGTTTTAGATAGATAGATAGATAGATAGATAGATAGATAGATAGATAGATAGATAGATAGATAGATAGATAGATAGATAGATAGATAGATAGATAGATAGATAGATAGATAGATAGATAGATAGATAGATAGATAGATAGATAGATAGATAGATAGATAGATAGATAGATAGATAGAGCTTTAATTCCTCTTTGTGTTGAAAAATACCATTCATAACACATCATACATAGCTATCAAAAAATATATCATTTATATATGTGTGTGTGTGTGTGTGTGTGTGTGTGTGTGTGTGTGTGTGTGTGTGTGTGTGTGTGTGTGCGTGCGTGCGTGCGTGCGTGCG